>NC_057802.1:147284727-147287423 GCF_018294505.1 Triticum aestivum
CGGCGGGCGGGACAGGCGCGCGGCGGCGGCGGCGGGCCAGGCGCGCGGCGGCGGCGGGCCGGGAGGGCCTCCCGTGGGCCGAGCGGGCCGCGGCGGAGGGAGGAGGCGGTGGGACACGTGGCACTACGCCACTGGCTACGGGCGGCGGCGCGGGTTGTCCGGCGGGCGCTGGACGCGTCCGCCCGCGGAGAGGGGATTTAGGGTTACGGGAGACTGCGATTTCGTTTTCGGGATGCCCACATATAAATAGGTAGAGGGAGCTAGGAGACTCCAAATGAGGTGCGGTTTTCGCCCACACGATCGTGATCGAACGACCTAGAGCATGGAAGAGAGTTTGGTAGGCTTTGGGCTGGTTTTGGAGGGGGGGTTTTGCTGGACACTCAAATGGACTTTGCGGATGCCCGGTTAACCGTTGGAGTACCAAACGACCTCCGAATGGAACGAAACTTGACCTGTAGACTCCGGGTGGTATATTAAGACCACTTGACAAGCCTCGGTCCATTCCGAGAAAGTTTGACACACGCACACGAAAGAAAACAAGAGGGGTGCACCGGAGGAGATAGGAGCGCCGGATTGGAAAACGGACAACGGGGAAAATGCTCGGATGCACAAGACGAACACGTATGCGAATGCAATGCACATGATGACATGATATGAAAATGCATGACATGACAAAATACAAAATGAAAGACAAAACCCGACAACGGAGGGAAAAACATATCACATAGCCGGAAATGGCAAGAGTCGGAGTTACAATTATGGCAAGTTACATGCGGGGTGTTACAACACTCCACCACTACGAGAGGATCTCGTCCCGAGATCTAGGACTGAAAGAACTCCGGATATTCGGAACGGAGATGGTCTTCGCGTTCCCAGGTGGCTTCCCGGTCGGAATGGTGCGACCACTTCACTTTCAGGAATTTGATAGACTTGTTGCGAGTCTTGCGCTCAGTCTCTTCAAGAATAGCAACGGGGTGCTCATGATAAGACAAATCTTCTTGAAGGTCAATCTCTTCGAAGTTGATAGTGCGCTCAGGCGCCTTGAAGCACTTGCGGAGCTGCGACACGTGGACCACATCGTGCACGTTCGCGAAGTTGGAAGGAAGCTCAAGTTGATAGGCTAGGTCGCCTCTTTTGCCAATGATCTTGAAAGGACCCACATATCTAGGGGCAAGCTTCCCTTTGATACCAAAGCGACGAGTGCCTTTCATTGGAGAGACGCGGAGGTAGACATGGTCTCCGATCTCGAAAGCCAAATCACGATGCTTACTATCATAGTAGCTCTTCTGGCGCGATTGCGCGGCTTTGAGATTATCACGGATGGCTTTACACATTTCTTCAGCTTCAGTGATTAAGTCATTGCCAAGAAGTTGGCGTTCACCAGTCTCTGACCAATTGAGAGGAGTACGGCACTTTCTGCCATACAGAATCTTGAATGGGGCTTTGCCCGAACTCGCTTGGAAGCTGTTGTTGTAGGAGAATTCAGCATATGGAAGACAATCTTCCCATTTCATGCCAAAAGAAATGACACAAGCTCTGAGCATATCTTCAAGAATTTGATTGACTCGCTCGACTTGGCCACTAGTTTGCGGATGGAAAGCTGTGCTGAAGCGAATGTTAGTGCCCATGGCCTTCTGGAAGGAGTCCCAGAACTTAGAGGTGAAGATGCTTCCACGATCTGAAGAAATCAATTGTGGAATGCCGTGCAAGGATACAATTCTTGAGGTGTAGAGCTCTGCCAGCTGAGCTGCTGTGATGGATTCTTTGATTGGAAGGAAATGAGCCACTTTGGAGAGCTTGTCAATGACAACGAAGATAGCGTCATTTCCGCGCTTGGACTTGGGAAATCCAGTCACGAAGTCCATTTCGATATGATCAAACTTCCATTCCGGAATAGCAAGAGGTTGGAGGAGACCAGCTGGTCGTTGGTGTTCTGCTTTCACTCTTCGGCAGACATCACATTCATTCATGAATTGAGCAATTTCTCGCTTCATTCGAGTCCACCAATACGACTGCTTGAGGTCATGATACATCTTCGTACTTCCAGGATGAATGGAAAGGAGAGAATTGTGTGCCTCGTTCATTATTACTTTCCTTAGATCACCTTTCGGAACCACAATCCGGTCCTCAAAGAACAAAGTGTCTCTGTCATCAATGCGATAGCACTTGTATTTGGAAAAACCCTTGTCGATACCACGTTTCACCTTCTTCACCATGGCATCAAGGAGTTGTGCCTCACGAATTTGATCTTCCAAAGTAGGAGATACTATGAGGTTGGCAAGAAAGCCTTGAGGAACAACTTGGAGATTCAGCTTGCTGAAAGCTTCACAAAGATCCGGTTGGAAAGGCTTGAGAATTAAGCTGTTGCAATAAGCTTTCCTGCTTAAAGCATCTGCAATGACATTAGCCTTGCCTGGAGTATATTCAATACTCGGATTGTACTCTTGAATCATTTCGACCCATCGAGTCTGCCTGAGATTGAGGTTGGGCTGAGTGAAGATATACTTGAGACTCTTGTGATCAGTGAAAATGTCCACTTGTCTTCCCAACAAGAGATGTCTCCACGTAATCAATGCATGGACAACTGCCGCCAACTCAAGATCGTGAGTGGGGTAGTTCTTCTCGTTGGGCTTCAACTGCCGAGAGGTATAAGCCACAACTTTCTTCTCTTGCATTAACACAGCACCGAGACCTTG
>NC_057802.1:147287433-147289165 GCF_018294505.1 Triticum aestivum
TGAAATAGGAGACATGATATAGCAAGAGATAGGTAGCGAGCATGGCAATAGAGCGAAACAACTAGCATAGCAAAGATAGAAGTGATTTCGAGGGGTGGTCATCTTGCCTGCAAGATTCTCAGAGTTGTCGAAAGCTTGATCCTCGTAAGTGTACTCGACAGGTTCCTCGTTCACGAACTCGTCTCCCGGCTCTACCCAAGACAAGAATACAAACAAATGGAACCACAATCAACAACGAGGAATGCGCAAGCAACATGATGCAAGACATGTATGATATGCAGGTTATGATATGCGATGCATATGCGTGCTCCGGAAGGAAAATGATGAACATGGCAGTAACTTGGCAAACCAAGCATGCCACTGGAAAGATGAGATGATTTCGGTCGAAATCGATATAAAGATCACCGGAATCGGATGCACGGTTTGCAAATGGCAAGCAAAACAAGAATGACACTAATCTGCGATAAACAGCAAGATAGCACTTAAAATACAACAAGTAACAATACTACAGTATCCCAACATAGCAACAAAGCACATGGAAGTAATCTACAGGAGATGCTTGACAAAAGATGAACACTGAGCTACTGCTAGTTCACAACATATCAAGCTCAAACAAGCATGGCAAAAGTGCAAAAGATTACAGGTTCACAGACTTGGTGAAAAACTGGACATGGCAGAAATCAGCATCAGGTAGCAATGTTCAGAGCACGAAATCAATATGCTACAGAAACTTAACATAGCAAAACAAGGCATGGTAGTGTTCTACTAAATGCACATGACAAAAGTCCCTTACTGACCATAAGCCAAAAAGGACCAGAGGATATGATGGCAAGCATGTAAACATAGCAAGTTTCGTTATCAGGTTTCAGACTTGGCAGAAAACAGAGCATGGCAGAAATATTAATATGTAGGCCTCTTTGTGAGCTTGATGCACTCACTACAGAGCAATGCATGAAAAACCAAGCATACCTACAGCAAGATGGCATGTTTAAGAAGCTATCCATGGCAAGAAAAATTACATAGCATGTGTGGATCAACTACAATAAGCTTGGCAAAAAATGCATGTCATGTTAAGAATCTGCCAGAAATATTTTATAGCAAAAGTAGAGCAAGATTGAGTTATGCTATAGTACTCTAAAATTGCAAACAATTGCAGGAATGGATCAATTACAACTATAGCTGCAAAACATCCTTACTGAACATCTCCAAAATATGCATGGATATCTCTGTAGCATCAAGTTTACATGGCAACAAAATTACAGCAGACAAAGACAGAGAAATCACTAAGTCCTTGAAATCAGAAATATTACGGGGCCTACTTTGCATGCTTGTGCTAGTCACCACAAAGATCACAAAAATACATGGACTATACCACTGGAAATATGGCATGGCATACTTCAAAACACATGTAGAGCTCATGCTCAAAAGATGCACAGATTAAATGATACAAAAAATGACAAATCTCCAAGTTCTGATAAGAACCAGAGATTAACAGCAACTAGCCCTCTTCCAACGAATATTTGGGCATCAAGATGACCTCTAATGAAAATGGTGCAATTGAACAAAATGAAGAGCATCACGAGTCGAACAATTTGACATATTATACGCGCGAATCGGAGCTACATGCACAAAGTTATCGCATCTCGAACAGGAGCATATACTGAAATGTTTCAGGGACTTAGAAAAAAAGAGGGGGGGGGTCTTGGGTCAACCTTCTCCGTTGACCCAGATC
>NC_057802.1:147292747-147310558 GCF_018294505.1 Triticum aestivum
ACCCATCGAGTCTGCCTGAGATTGAGGTTGGGCTGAGTGAAGATATACTTGAGACTCTTGTGATCAGTGAAAATGTCCACTTGTCTTCCCAACAAGAGATGTCTCCACGTAATCAATGCATGGACAACTGCCGCCAACTCAAGATCGTGAGTGGGGTAGTTCTTCTCGTTGGGCTTCAACTGCCGAGAGGTATAAGCCACAACTTTCTTCTCTTGCATTAACACAGCACCGAGACCTTGGAGAGAAGCATCACAGAAAACTTCATACGGCTTGGATTCATCAGGAGGAGTCAAGACAGGAGCTGTGACTAGTTTCTGTTTGAGAGTGTTGAAAGCGACTTCACACTCAGGAGACCAGACATATTTCACATGCTTCTGCAGGAGGTTGGAAAGAGGCTTTGCAATCTTGGAAAAATTCTCAACGAATCTTCGGCAATAGCTTGCAAGACCCAGGAAACTGCGGAGCTGCTTGACATTTTGAGGAGGTTCCCAATCAAGAACTGCGGACACCTTCTCGGGGTTAACAGCGATGCCTTTGGCGGATATGATGTGACCAAGGAAAAGAACTTCATCGAGCCAAAACTCACATTTGGAGAACTTCACATAGAATTGATACTCTCTGAGCTTGTCGAGCACCAATCGCAAATGTTTGGCATGATCCTGCTTATTCTTGGAGAAGACCAAGATATCATCTAGATACACCAGAACGAATTCATTGGTATAGGGGTTGAAGATGAAATTCATCATCCGAGAGAACACCGGAGGAGCATTGACAAGGCCGAAAGACACGACAGTATATTCATAAGAACCAAAGCTCGTTCTGAATGCTGTCTTGGGAATATCTTCTTCACGAATGCGAATCTGATGATACCCCATACGAAGGTCAAGCTTCGAGAATACTTTAGCACCTTTGAGTTGCTCGAATAGCTCATTGATGTTGGGAAGTGGGTACTTGTTCTTGATTGTCTTCTTATTCAATGGACGGTAGTCGACACAAAGTCGCTCCGTGCCATCCTTCTTCTTGACAAAAAGAACACCACAACCCCATGGAGAAGAACTCGGTCTGATCAAACCCAGACGTTCTTGTTCATCGAGCTGCTTCTTCAATTCCTTCAGCTCGTTTGGTCCAAGCTTGTATGGACGCTTGCAAACGGGTACAGTACCAGGCTCTAGATCGATAACGAACTCAACTGGCCGGTGCGGAGGCATACCCGGAAGCTCTTCTGGAAAAACATCTTGATAATCGCAAACGACTGGAATTTGAGATATGGCATCCAATTCGCCCTTCTCATTGAGAGAGAAAAACCGAATGGTTTCGTCACGAGCGGCAAAAATAATCACATCCTCAGACGAGTGTGTCAATTGAATTTCTCTGGCAGCACAATCAAGTTGAGCCTTGTGCTTAGAAAGCCAGTCCATCCCGAGAATAAGATCAATATCCGAGTCACCAAGGACAATTGGAGAAGACTGAAATTTATAGTCGCCCATCTTGATGGAAACATCGGGAGCAACCAAACTAGACGACAAAAGCTTTCCCGGAGAAACAACTTGCATAACTTTGGATAAAATCTCTGTGTCAACATTGTGCTTCGATGCAAATGGGTATGACAAGAAAGAATGCGATGCACCAGTATCAAAAAAAACTTTTGCAGGAATATCATTAACTGAGAGATTACCCATTATCACTGCCCGAACTCGCTTGTAACGCCCACGATGCGGCTATATCTCCCACGTGTCGAGGCACGACTTAGAGGCATAACCGCATAGTGGTTTTGTCGCAAGAAAGGTCATCTTCACACAATCCCATGTAATGAACAAGAATGGGATAAAGAGTTGGCTTACAATCGCCACTTCACACAATACATGAATATCATCATCCATCATCCAAAATACAATCATATAGACCCACTACGGTCAAAATCCAGATGAAAATAAGACAACCCCAAATGCTAGATCCCCGATCGTCCCAACTGGGCACCACTACTGATCATCAGGAAAAGACACATAGTAACGACCACGTTCCTCGTCGAACTCCCACTTGAGATCGACGCCATCATCTGCACTGGCATCGTCGGCACCTGCAACTGGTGTTGGAAGTATCTGTGAGTCACGGGGACTCAGCAATCTCACACCCGCGAGATCAAGACTATTTAAGCTTATAGGACAAAGAGGTGCAAAGAGGTGGAGCTGCAGCGGCAAAAGCATATATGGTGGCTAACTTGCGCAAATGAGAGCGAGAAGAGAAGCAATGGAACGAGCGTCATCTGGCAATGACCAAGAAGAGGTCCTGAACACCTACTTACGTCAAACATAACACAGACCGTGTTCACTTCCCGGATACCGCCGAGAAGAGACCATCACGGCTACACACGCACTTGGTGTATTTTAATTGGGTCAAGTGACAAGTTGTCTAAAACCGGACATTAACAAATTCCCATCTGCCTCATAACCGCGGGCACGGCTTTCGAAAGATAATACCCTGCAGGGGTGTCCCAACTTAGCCCATCATAAGCTCTCACGGACAACGAAGGATAAACCTTCTCCCGGAAAAACCCGATCAGTCTCGGAATCCCGGTTTACAAGACATCTCGACAATGGTAAAACAAGACCAGCAAAGCCACCCGAATGTGCCGACAAATCCCGATAGGAGCTGCACATATCTCGTTCTCAGGGCACACCGGATGAGACATCCTACGAGTAAAACCAGACCTCGAGTTTCCAGGAGGTGGCCCCGCAGTCTGCTCAGTTTGGACCAACACTCGAAGGAGCACTGGCCCGGGGGGGTTAAAATAAGATGACCCTCGGGCTCGCGAAAACCCGGGGGAAAAGGCTTAGGTAGCAACTGGTAAAACCAAGGTTGGGCCATGCTGGAGGAGTTTTATTCAAGGCGAACTGTCAAGGGGGTCCCATAAATCACCCGACCGTGTAAGGAACGCAAACTCAAGGAACATAATCCCGATATAACAGTAACTAGGGCGGCAAGAGTGGAACAAAACACCAGGCATAAGGCCGAGCCTTCCACCCTTTACCAAAATATATAGATGCATTAATTAAATAAGAGATATTGTGATATCCCAACATATCCATGTTCCGACATGGAACAAACTTCAACTTCACCTGCAACGAGCAACGCTATAAGAGGGGCTGAGCAAAAGCGGTAACATAGCCAAACAACGGTTTGCTAGGAAAGGATGGTTAGGGGCTGACATGGCTGAAATAGGAGACATGATATAGCAAGAGATAGGTAGCGAGCATGGAAATAGAGCGAAACAACTAGCATAGCAAAGATAGAAGTGATTTCGAGGGGTGGTCATCTTGCCTGCAAGATTCTCAGAGTTGTCGAAAGCTTGATCCTCGTAAGTGTACTCGACAGGTTCCTCGTTCACGAACTCGTCTCCCGGCTCTACCCAAGACAAGAATACAAACAAATGGAACCACAATCAACAACGAGGAATGCGCAAGCAACATGATGCAAGACATGTATGATATGCAGGTTATGATATGCGATGCATATGTGTTGAGGATATAGACCTGGGGGTCACCCGCCAGGAGGGCCGGGTTACTCCAAGGATCATTACCAGAAGCCCGGAGCTAAGTTTCAGGATAATGGGCCAGAGATGGGCTGAGACCCGGATATGGCTTAAGGCCCGTAGTTACAATCATTGTTATAGTAGACTTGTAGTGTAAGGCAAGTATTGTTTTAGAGCCCGAGCCGGACACTCTTATGAGCCGGCTCGGGACTCTAAGGGCTGCTGGGCGTCAGCCTCCCTATATAAAGGGACGACCCGGCAGCGGTTTGGGGACGACAACAATCTCTCCGAGAGCCGGGATAAGTGTTTAGTTCCCTGGCGATCGTAACCCTAATCAATAACACCTCGAACTGGACGTAGGCTTTTACCTTCACCGTAAGGGGCCGAACCAGTATAAACCCTCGTGTTCCTTGTCCCGCATAACCCCTTCAAGCTTCCTAGTTGCGATGGCTCCACGATTAAGTCCTAGCCCAAGGACATCTGCCGTGACAATTCCACGACAGTTGGCGCCCACCGTGGGGCCAGCGCACGGTGGATTTGAGTTCTTGAAGGGCAGCTTCGAAGGGCTCAAGGGATACGCTGTGGGCCAGATGACCAAGAGTCGTCGCGGCAGGCTCTACATCGACGACGCGGACTGGGGCCCCGACGCCGGCTCAGTGGAGTACGGGTACCGGGTCCCCTTTGGCGGAATTCATGTCTTCATTGGCAAGATTGGTGAGCCGGGCCCCGAGCCGGGTCTCTGCGCCGATCTCATCGAAACGGCTCAGCGCGCCCGATCCGCCCGGGCCCGGCCAGCCTTAAAACGCGCTTTTTTGGGATGCATCCATGGAAGGCCCTCCGATCCATCTGGGTCTGGGGATGAGGCGGCCGCCGGCTCTGACGGCGAGTCGGCCGCTGATGAGTCAAACTCGTTGTACCAACTTCAAGATGGCAGGCTCATGAGTTATTCCGATGGCAACAGTATTCCAGACCTTTTTGAGCCGCCAAGTCAGGTCGGAGTTTTTATGGCTGGTACGCAGCCTGTTCAGAACCCCGCTACCGGATCAGAAAATCCGGAGCCTTCCCCGGCTCAGGTGCTGATGGATCTCACAGATAAGATGACGGCCCTGTTAACTGCCACGGTTGACCCGGCAGATCAAGCCCAGCATGACGCGGAGGTGACACAGTTAAAATTGGATCTGATGAAAGCAAAAGAGGATCTTGCAGCAGAAGGGATCAGGCTGGCGGCGGAGCGGGCGGCTCTCGACGCCCGGGCTCAGTTGATTCAGGCGCAGTCCTTCCAACTCACGATGGATCAGAACGCGGCCAACGAGGTCATGAGAAGGAGGCATCAGAAGGCCCAGTCTCGACTCCCGCCGGTTTACGATCCGCGCAATCTATTCAACACGCCGGGTGCGGGATCCAGTAACCCACCAGGTGTCATTGCGCCCGGGTCGGGACCCCTTATTTAGCCACTAGTAATGGGGCCTCCCCAGGCGCCCCCTGCCCCGCCTCAGTATGTGCCAATACCCCCGGGTCGTTACGATAACCCGCTGGAGAACATGGTAGCAGCGGCAGCACGACTGGCGGCTCTTCCCGTTGACGGCAATTCTCCGGCAGCCGTGGAAACCCGCCGGGTCAGGGAACTCCTGCAGACGGCCCTAGCGCAGCAAGAGGCGTACTCCTACAGCCGGGACAGGATCCACTCAACTCCTCGCCCAGGCCAGAGCCCGAGCTACAGCCGGCACATGGTCTCGGCGACCGGCTCAAGTAATGTCCGACGCCATGGCCCGGCTCATGTTGGAACCTTCTACGCCGCAGACCAAGCACGGCAAGAGGCGGAGCAGGTGCCGCAGTTGACGGCTTATCAGACCCCCCCGGCTTATCCAACGGCGTCCGTTGATGTGGGTATTTCTACCAGGACCGGGGGTGTCCCTTGTTTGGTGCCGGCCATCCGTAATGAACGTTTACCTAAGGATTTCAAGGGCCCTAGGAAGGTGCCTAACTATACAGCTGACTTACAGCCTGCGGCCTGGATTGAGAGTTATGAGATGGCCATGGAACTGCTAGAGGTCAGCGAGGCGGCCATGGCCAAATATTTCACCATGATGTTAGATGGAACTGCCCGCACGTGGTTAAAAGGGCTGCCACCGAACTCCATTGGATCTTGGACCGAGCTGAAGGCCCGGTTCATTCAAAACTTCAAGGATACCTGTAGGCAGTCTATGTCAATTGTGGATTTGACTAACTGTAAGCAGCAGGAGGGCGAGTCCACGACCCATTGGGTTCGCCGGGTCAAGGAGATCATACATTCATCAGATAAGATGGACGCCGGCTCTGCAGTCTTGATGTTAGAACAGAATTGTCGTTTTGTGCCCCTAAAGATGAAGCTTGGGCGGCTTAAACGTGACTGCACGGATATGGGTACACTAATGGCGGCTCTTGTCAAATACGCTGATTCCGATGGTACCAAGGATCCCCCTTCAGATGATGAAAGGACAGGGAAGGGAAAGAAGAACGGCAATGGAAAGAGCCCTCAGTTTAACCCGGGGAATCAAGGAGGAGGCAAGCGCAAGGCCGATGGCAGCCTGGAGTTCGTAGCCAACACCCAAGGCAACAACCAGCGACGCAAGGGGAGGCCCCCTCCCCGAGGCGGCGGGTCAGGACCTTCTCTGGAGCAGCTGTTGAATGTACCTTGTCCGAGACATGGCTCTAGAGAGAAGCCAGCGACTCATCTGTGGAAGGATTGTGCTATCATGAAGGCCTTTAAAAACTACAATGGCCCGGGCGGCGGCCCAGGCGCAGGCGGCTCCGGCGCTGGCGGCTCTCATGGCCCGGGTGGCGGGTCAAATTCCGGTCCTCAGAACGGTCAAGGGGGCTTCAATCAACAGTCTGGTCAAGGTCATCAACAGCAACAGGGGGGTTATCAGACCAACCCGAAGCAACTTAGCGGTGGACAGTATCACGTGTTCACCACTAGTTTGTGCAAACGAGACGAGAAGCTTCACAAGAGGGCTGTTAATTCTGTTGAGCCGGCGGTTCCACGCTACTTACGGTGGTCGGAGCAGCCCATAGTGTGGAGTAGGGAGGATCACCCTCCCCGGGTGGATAACCCGGGCCACCTGGCCTTAGTAGTGGCTCCTCAGGTGGGAGGCTATAAATTCACAAAGGTACTCATGGATGGAGGCAGCAGTATCAACATCCTCTATTATGAGACTTTCCGTCGTATGGGGCTAGTTGATAAGAACCTCAGCCAGTCAAATACTATCTTCCATGGTGTGGTACCCGGTAAATCGGCTTATCCAGTCGGCAAGATCGAATTGGAAGTGGCTTTTGGTGATGAGAACAACTACAGGGTGGAGAAGTTGACCTTTGAGGTGGTCAAGATAAGAAGTCCATACCATGCTATATTCGGACGGCCGGCTTACGCCAAGTTCATGGCACGACCGTGTTATGTGTACTTACAGCTCAAGATGCCGGGTCACAATGGGACCATTACAGTTCACGGCAGCCGGAAGGTGGCTCTGGAGTGTGAGGAAGGTGACGCGGCTTATGCAGAGTCTGTTTGTGCCACAGAAGAGTTGAAATTTTATAAAGACAATGTTGACCCAACAGATATGACCTCTCTGAAAAAGCCAACCACGGAGAATGAACCAGCAATGAAGTTTAAATCGGCCGATGAGACTAAACTTGTTGATTTTGTTCCAGGTGACTCGTCTCAGCAGTTCAGCATCAGTGCAAATCTGGACCCGAAATAGGAAGGCGCGCTCATCGAGTTCATCCGTGAGAATAGGGACATCTTTGCATGGAAACCTTCTGACATGCCAGGTGTACCTAGAGAACTCGCTGAGCACACTCTCAATGTGGATCCAAAATTTAAGCCGGTCAGACAGTTCCTTCGACGGTTTAACGAAGAGAGGCGGAAGGCTATTGGTGAAGAAGTGGCCCGGCTTTTGGCGGTTCATTGTTGAGGTTTTTCACCCAGAGTGGTTGGCTAACCCGGTGCTCGTACTTAAAAAGAACGGCACCTGGCGGATGTGTGTGGACTACACGGACTTGAACAAGGCGTGTCCGGCTGATCCTTTTGCTCTCCCCCGTATCGATCAAATCATTGACGCCACGGCAGGTTGTGCACGCTTAAGTTTCTTGGATGCTTATTCCGGGTATCATCAGATTAAGATGGCAGTTAAGGACCAGGAAAAGACGGCGTTCATCACTCCCTTTGGAGCCTTCTGCTATGTGTCTATGCCCTTTGGACTCAAGTGTGCACAGGCGACTTACCAGCGTTGTGTGCAGAATTGCCTTCATAAGCAGATCGGGCGCAATGTTCACGCTTACGTGGACGACATTGTGGTTAAATCCATCAAGGAGGAAACCCTGATAGATGACTTAAGGGAAACCTTCGACAATCTCCGGGTCTATAAGATGATGCTTAACCCGGCCAAATGTGTTTTTGGTGTTCCTGCAGGCAAACTATTGGGCTTCTTGGTTTCTGACAGGGGCATTGAGGCTAACCCAGAGAAGATCAAAGCTATCACTTCTCTAGCTCAGCCGGCATGTATAAATGACGTTCAGCGTTTGGCGGGTCGCATCGCTGCGTTAAGCCGGTTTATAAGCCGTTTGGGTGAGAAGGCTATGCCCTTATATCAATTGATGAAGAAAACTGATAACTTTGTTTGGAATGATGCAGCTAATACCGCCTTCGAGGATTTGAAAAAGCAACTGGCAGAGCCCCCCGTCCTTGCTGCTCCGGTTGATAAGGAGCCCTTGCTACTGTATGTAGCGGCAAACGCACGAGCTGTCAGCGTGGCTATTGTGGTGGAGCGCAAGGAGGCAGGTAAGGAACATCCGGTTCAGCGGCCGGTTTATTATGTCAGTGAGGTGCTCATTGAGTCCAAGCAGCGATATCCGCATTGGCAGAAGCTCGTATATGGGGTATTTATGGCGAGCCGGAAGCTTAAGCATTACTTTCAAGGTCATCCCATCACTGTGGTCAGTTCCGCCCCTCTCGGTGATATTATCCAGAACAGAGAGGCTACAGGGAGAATTGCTAAGTGGGCTATAGAACTTGGACCTCATGACCTCAAATATGTGCCACGCACTGCTGTTAAGTCTCAGGCCTTGATAGATTTCATCAATGATTGGACAGAGTCACAAGTACCCGAGCAAAAGCCGGATAACACTTATTGGACTATTCACTTTGATGGGTCCAGGCAGCTGGAGGGCTCGGGGGCTGGTGTGGTCTTGGCTTCCCCTAAAGGTGACAAGTTCCATTATGTGCTACGGTTGATGTTTCCTTGCACTAATAATGCGGCTGAGTACGAGGCTTTGCTCCACGGTCTTTGGGTGGCTAAGGAGATGAGCTTAAGCCGGCTGAGGTGTTTTGGTGACTCAGACTTGGTGGCTCAACAAGTATCAGGCACCTGGGATTCTAAGGATCCTCTAATGGCGGCTTATCGCCGCAAGGTTGATGCCATTGCTGGGCACTTTCAGGGATATCAAGTGGAGCACATTGACCGCAGGAAGAATGAGGCGGCTGATGCTTTAAGCCGGCTCGGCTCTCAGCGAAAGCCGGTGCCGCCTAACACTTTCCTGGATGTCCTATATAACCCTTCGGTTAAGTTGCCTACAGAGGAGGACTTGGCCATCCCTGACCCGGAGGCACGACTGGTGGCGGCTCTTCATATCACACCAGATTGGACAATGCCATATCTG
This sequence comes from Triticum aestivum, assembly GCF_018294505.1. NCBI lineage: Eukaryota > Viridiplantae > Streptophyta > Magnoliopsida > Poales > Poaceae > Triticum > Triticum aestivum. Next base: position 147,301,971 of record NC_057802.1, read on the forward strand.
GCTTATATAACCCGGGGAGAGGTGCCTGAGGATGAAATTCTGGCCAGGCAAATAACCCGGCGGGCTAAGTCAATGATTGTTATCGATGGCGAGTTGCATCATCGCAGTGTTTCAGGGGCATTCCAGCGTTGTATCTCCCCTGAGGAAGGTCAAGAGATCTTGCGCGAGATCCATGAAGGGGATTGTGGCCATCATGCCGGTTCAAAATCTCTTGTGGCCAAGGCTTTCCGTCATGGTTTTTATTGGCTGACGGCTCACGCTGATGCAGAGGACTTGGTCAGTAAATGTGATGGCTGCCAAAGGTTCTCCCGACGGGCTCATGTGCCGGCTCAGGAATTGAGGATGATCCCGATCACTTGGCCCTTTGCGGTCTTGGGGCTTGATATGGTCGGGCCTTTTAAACGGTCCAAGGATAAGAAGACCCACCTCTTGGTGGCAGTGGACAAATTCACGAAGTGGGTGGAAGCTGAGCCAGTTAGCAAGTGCGATGCAGCCACGGCGGTTCAATTTATGAAAAAGGTGATCTTCCGCTTCGGCTTTCCACACAGCATCATAACAGACAACGGCACTAATCTGTCCAAAGGCGCTATGGAGGAGTTTTGTCAAAGAGAGCATATCCGGCTTGATGTCTCTTCAGTGGCACACCCCCAATCCAATGGTCAAGCTGAGAGAGCTAACCAGGAGATTCTGAAGGGCATTAAACCCCGGCTCTTGGTCCCTTTGCAACGGACGCCAGGTTGTTGGGTGGAGGAGTTGCCCTCCGTTTTATGGAGCATCAACACTACTCCTAACAGGTCTACAGGCTTCACGCCTTTCTTCATGGTTTATGGAGCAGAAGCAGTTCTCCCCAGCGACATCCGTCATGATTCACCTCGTGTGGCGGCTTATGTTGAGACGGATAATGAACAGGCGCGCCGAGATGCTCTGGACTTGCTGGACGAACAGCGTGATGTGGCAGCCGCCCGTTCAGCGATTTACAAACAAGACCTGCGCCGTTATCATAGCCGCCGGGTCAAATCCCGGGTCTTCCAGGAGGGCGACCTGGTGCTCCGGCTCATCCAGGATCAAACAGATGCACACAAGTTATCCCCACCTTGGGAAGGGCCTTTTGTGGTCAGTAAGAACTTGCACAACGGGTCATATTACCTCATTGATATCCGGGAGCATAAGGACTCACGTAAATCTGAGGAGGAGACCCGTCGGCCGTGGAACATAGCTCAGCTTCGGCCTTACTACACTTGAGCTTCCGACTCTTGTGATGTACATATTTATCTCAGCCATGTATATATTATGATAAAGCAATAAAGCAGGACCTCTGTCCTTTGCTCTCTTCCAAAAATGTGTGTTGTTACATGCTGACTTACAGAAGATCCGGCTTATGATCATCTTCGAATCTAGCTGTAAGCAGTAAAGTCGCTTGGGGGCTTCCTGTTCACACATGGGTCGTATTCGAACCAAAGAGAACATAGCTGTCGATACCCATTTGATTGGCAAAGTGCCGAGCTCATTGGGAAGTTGCCTCTGGTCATATTTGAATCATAGTGTAACCCCTCTGAGAACCGACGTGGATCGTATTCGAATCAGCGTCGTTAAACAAATTTTCAGAATCACTTGGGGGCTTCCTGTTCAAACATGGGTCATATTCGAACCAAAGAGAACATAGCTGTCGATACCCTCTTGATTGGCATCGCCAAACCCACTGGGGGCTATATGATCGTATCCGAATCTTAGCTTAACCCCTTTGGACCGAGTTTCTGGTCGTATTCGAACCGGAAGCCCTTAAGTTTTTATATTTTACCACAAACTTGCTTTGATCATGTCAAAGTATGTACTGCCGGGTTTCACTTGCCGGCTTAATTTTGGTTTATCTTGTTAGTTGAGCATCATGGATGTCATCAAGACAAATAAATTCGAGTTAAGGTACCAACCGTGCTACCCGGGCTATTTAACCCGGAAGTATGCTTACAGGCTGTTAAGTGTGTCATCACAGCTATGTTCGAGTATAGTTAAGGACCGATCTTTTTTGGTTCGTATCCCGGGTTATCCATCTCAAACACCTGATTCTCAGGGCGGTAAGCCGCTTTGCGACTTGTAATTTGCCTTTCTATGCAGATATTTAAAGGCACTCTTTAAGGTTGAAGAAGGACAAAGGGATAATTCCGACCCGGAGGAGCATCAAAAGAATGACTTCAAAGGATTTCAGCATTCATTACGTGCACGATGGCACGGCAGAGATAAATTGTTGCACCTACTCTATTACAAAAATCTTTCAAAGTTTCAAGGATGGGCGTTGTTTGGTGAGCCGCTAGCCGGTTTATGACGCCTGCTGAGTTGAAGTCCCCGGCTCATCTTCTGCTTCGGCTGATCCCAAGGCTTCGAAGGTCGACGACTTCCAGTTGATGCCGCTGAGAGCTTCGAACTGAGCTTCTTCGTCAATTAACCCGTCCGGGTTAATCTCCGGGGCAAAGGTGTGCTGGCGAGCCGGAGGAATCAGATTGATGGCTTCATAGCGAGGGGTTGGAATCCTCTGATTCTCCGCGTTGTATCCCGGCTGATACTTGGTTAAATCGGTGTCGTTCCCGATGATGGTGGCCACCGGGCGCACAGCTTTCACACAAGCCGCGAAGTCCTTCTGGTCGAACGCTGAGCCGTCTTCTTTCAGGCTGGGATAACCCAGGGCGATGTCTGCCGGGTCTAGCTCCGGCAAGAAGGCTTTGGCCCGGCTCAGTGCGGCGATTGCTCCGGATCTCGCGGATGCTCGTCGTAGCTCCTGGATCCGCTGCGGCAGAACTGCGAGCCGGCGCAGGACTTCGGCCAGATGAGTCGGCACTTCATTCGACAGGGCCACCACAGCTAAAGCCCGCTGTGACCCGGTGTAGAGCTGTTCCACCAGGGTGTACACGGCCTTTAGCTTGGTGACCACGCTCTGGTTCAAGTTGGCGCTTCTGGAACCTGTTTAACAACATCAGATGACCCGGTGGTAAGGATGAGTTAAGAGATGTAAACATTCCAATGTGAATGAAAGCCGGTGAGGCGACTTACCGAAGATGGCAGCTACCATTTGGGACACTTGGCGCTTTAGACCGGAGAGCTCAGCGGTCTTCTCAGTAAGGGCCTTCTCCGCCTGTTCTGCCCGGGTCACGAGTGCAGTTTTCTCCTCAGCCCAGGCCTTCCGCTCAGCGTCGAATTCAGTCTTCAACTTTTCCTGAGCGGCGATGCTGGAGACAAACTTGGCATTTGCCTTCCGGGTCTCCATCTCTTGTGCCTTCAGCCGGCTCTTGAGATCCGCCAGGTCTGACTCTAATTTCTTGCCAACAGCCTGCATATATTTCCGGGTTATTAACAGTCATCCTATAAAGTCCCAAGCGCTTTCCAAGCAAAGACACTTGGCACTTGGGGGCTAATGCATATTGAACGTATCTATCTATGTACGGCCGGCTCAGTTCAGTAAGCCAGAATCTAAAGTCTACAACATATTCAAGTATAAGTCCTAGACTTGGGGGCTAGAATGGCAAGGATCACTATGCGGAAAGTAAGAGAACAGCAGAAGGTTACCTCAGATTTGTGTTGGATCTGGTTGACCATGGCGATCTCGGCGTCCCGGCTCTTGTGAACCTGGCTGATATAGCCTGAGACGAGTTCTCCAATACTTAAGTCGGTGTAGCTGGAGAGATCCAGATTCACCCGGTGGGGTTGTAGCAACTCCCCCCTTGCGGAGCATTTGGCCAGCGCGGTCGGCCTTCCCGGCTCAACAAACTCCGTCCGGGTAATTACCACGTCCGGGTCATTAGTTGGTGGGGCTTCAGGCGCCGTATCCATGGGAATGGTGGCTTCAGGGGTGGAGGCGACTGGCGGCTCTTGAGCCGTCGTCTCCGGCTCAGGCAAGTCGGGCACTCCGGCTGACCTGGTCTTCTTTACTCTTTTGGTGAGCTTTGCCTGGGCACTGAAAAGGCAGAAGTGTTAGGCATACAAAGGGTAAGTACAGACAGATAATGTAAGGAGATTGTTATTACCCGGGGGCAGTCTTGAAGGCCGGCAGACTTGACTGCATGGAGTCACCCGAGGAGGGGGAGGTCTCCTGGTAATTGGAGTCAGAAGAGTTGAGTGGCTGACGGATGACACCCGCCAACGGATGAAAAGGGTACAGGTGAGAAAAAACCTCAGTGCGGCGTTTCCTCGTTGCGTCGGGTAACCCAGTGGAGAGGTCGGTGTCCTTGCGGGCCCGGGTGTGACGCCGGCTCTCGTGAACCTGCTGCTTCAAAAGAAATTGAGGGTCTCGGTGAGCTAATGGATGGGAAAAGCTTACTTTCCGGGTTACCCTTCGGACTTTCAGCTGTGGTAAAGGCTCCGAGCCGGAGGAAAGTGATGTTACCTCTTCGACCACCGGGTTACTGGCGCCGGTGTCATCCTGTCAATAAGCAAGTGTTGATAAGGCGGACAGCATCAGACAACATATACTGCAAGAATTTAAAAGATTTAAGGGTTACCTCTGACTCGGAGCTATCGCTTAATTGCAGCAGCTCCGAAGCAGTGGGTCTGTTTCCCTTTTTGCGAGGGGCGGCTCTCTTGGCGGCTTTCTTCGCCTTCCTGGCCTTCTTGGCCGCCTCGTGGTCATACTTGACCCGCCAGAATTTATCATCAGCCTGAGAAATACAGTAATGAGTTCTTAGTAAGATGACAGGTAAAACAAAATGGAAAGGTTAAAGTCAGCGGCTTACCGCTGGGGCTGGATTGGTCTTGCAGAATGGGGCTAGCCCGGTTCTTCCACAGTCTGCCAGGCTCTCGTTTAAAAGAGCCTTGGTCTCTTCTTCAGCAACGTCTTCTGGAAGATCATTGTGACTGTGCCTCTGCGGGTCATCCTTTCGCCCGGTGTACTCACACATTAAGCCGGGGCGGCGGCTCAATGGGATCACCCGCCATGAGATCCAGACCCGGACCAGGTCAATTCCGTTCAGACCATTGCCTAGCAGGGCTTTGATCTTGTTGATCGTTGGAAGCAGAGGTTGGCGTTCTGCGGCAGTCAGCTTGTCGGATAATGGATGAGTTGGCTCCAGGCGCGTTGGGCGAAAGCCGGGCAGCGGGCTCTCATCAGCCGGGGACGTGTCTTGGCAGTAGAACCAAGTCATGTTCCAGTCCTTGGGGTGACTTGGTGGTTCTGCGTAAGGGAACAGACAATCCCTGCGCCGTTGGATGGAGATGCCGCCTAACTCTAGACTTGGACCGTTTGCGCACTCGGTTTGGCGGTTCAAATAGAACAGCTCTCTGAAGAGCAGCAGACTCGGCTCTTCTCCAAGATATACTTCACAAAAAACTTGGAAGTTGCAGATGTTGGATATGGAATTGGGTCCTATATCCTGAGGCCGAAGATCAAAGGAGTTGAGCACGTCCCGGAAGAATTTTGAGCCGGGCGGTGCGAAGCCCCGGCTCATATGGTCGGCAAAGATCACTACCTCCCCGTCTCTCGGCTGTGGCCTTTCTTCGGACGGGTCAGGGGCACGGTAGGACATCACTTCCTTCTTAGGCAGATATCCGGACTTAACGAAGTTGGCCAGGGTCTCTTCGGTGACGCTGGATTTCATCCAGTTGCAAGTGATGGGAGCCTTGGGAGGCATGGTGACGGTTGGTGGTCTACGAGGAAGAGAAAAGTGTCCGGGTTAATTATAAGGCGGAGTTTATCATTCAAGTTACAATGACGGCTTATGAAGGGGACTAATGGTATGTATTGATACGGTGGGTTATCTAAGCCGTCGGGGCTTTCAGGATAAGTTGGTCGTCTACGGCTTACTGCGGTTAAGTCGGAAGATACTACAGAGCATGATTCTCTTTAAACCGGAAAGTTCTACGGCGCGTGTTTTCTCTAAGTCGGAAATATAAGCCGCCAAGATTCAAGGACTGCAGTTTTTACTAAGTGTGGTAAACAGATTTCACATATTACAGTAACTTTTTTGGATCAAAGTAGTCGGAGCAGAGAAAGTTTTCTAGACCTAAAAAACAGAAGCAGGGGAGGTTCTTGAGATGGAACCCAGTCCTTATGCAGTAAAAAGAGGTGTTCTTGCAGAAGAAATGAACCTCAGATATCTACCACGGTGGTTCTACACAAGCCTAAGGATCAACGGGGGCAGTGGCTACAGGGGTTACCGAAACTTGCGGTAACAGTGATGAACATGAAGAACACAGATGAACTCTGTCCTAGATCTATGCTAGTAAGGCAGAGGGGACTCACCGGAGCTGGAGAAGAGCGGAAGTCGCCGACGTTATCTGGTCCGAGTCAGGTTGATGCAGCGGCCGGGTTGAGGAAGACCAGGGGTGCGACGGCGGCGGCGGCGGCAGAAGCTCGGGCAGAGGAACGGCAGTGCGAGGAAGAAGAAGGAGAGTGTGAAGAAGAGAGTGCCGGGCCGGCCTATTTATAAGGCCGAGTCATAAGTGGGCGCGGGATTTGAGGAGGCCATGGCGTGGTTATCTCCCCCTCACGGCGCCTCGATTCTCGGAAGGACAGTAAAAGCAAAGATCCGTTGCGGATCTGGCGGAGTAAAAAACGGACTTAATGGAGGATGACGTCACGGCGGATTACCCGGAGTCCAGAGGATGACGTCACTCCGGGTTATGACCTTCACATGAATGATAAGCCGGAGATTTTTTCTGACTGCGGAGCTGAAGATTGACACGAGCCGGCTCAAGTCAATCTGGGGCCTAATGTTGAGGATATAGACCTGGGGGTCACCCGCCAGGAGGGCCGGGTTACTCCAAGGATCATTACCAGAAGCCCGGAGCTAAGTTTCAGGATAATGGGCCAGAGATGGGCTGAGACCCGGATATGGCTTAAGGCCCGTAGTTACAATCATTGTTATAGTAGACTTGTAGTGTAAGGCAAGTATTGTTTTAGAGCCCGAGCCGGACACTCTTATGAGCCGGCTCGGGACTCTAAGGGCTGCTGGGCGTCAGCCTCCCTATATAAAGGGACGACCCGGCAGCGGTTTGGGGACGACAACAATCTCTCCGAGAGCCGGGATAAGTGTTTAGTTCCCTGGCGATCGTAACCCTAATCAATAACACCTCGAACTGGACGTAGGCTTTTACCTTCACCGTAAGGGGCCGAACCAGTATAAACCCTCGTGTTCCTTGTCCCGCATAACCCCTTCAAGCTTCCTAGTTGCGATGGCTCCACGATTAAGTCCTAGCCCAAGGACATCTGCCGTGACAATTCCACGACAATATGCGTGCTCCGGAAGGAAAATGATGAACATGGCAGTAACTTGGCAAACCAAGCATGCCACTGGAAAGATGAGATGATTTCGGTCGAAATCGATATAAAGATCACCGGAATCGGATGCACGATTTGCAAATGGCAAGCAAAACAAGAATGACACTAATCTGCGATAAACAGCAAGATAGCACTTAAAATACAACAAGTAACAATACTACAGCATCCCAACATAGCAACAAAGCACATGGAAGTAATCTACAGGAGATGCTTGACAAAAGATGAACACTGAGCTACTGCTAGTTCACAACATATCAAGCTCAAACAAGCATGGCAAAAGTGCAAAAGATTACAGGTTCACAGACTTAGTGAAAAACTGGACATGGCAGAAATCAGCATCAGGTAGCAATGTTCAGAGCATGAAATCAATATGCTACAGAAACTTAACATAGAAAAACAAGGCATGGTAGTGTTCTACTAAATGCACATGACAAAAGTCCCTTACTGACCATAAGCCAAAAAGGACCAGAGGATATGATGGCAAGCATGTAAACATAGCAAGTTTCGTTATCAGGTTTCAGACTTAGCAGAAAACAGAGCATGGCAGAAATATTAATATGTAGGCCTCTTTGTGAGCTTGATGCACTCACTACAGAGCAATGCATGAAAAACCAAGCATACCTACAGCAAGATGGCATGTTTAAGAAGCTATCCATGGCAAGAACAATTACATAGCATGTGTGGATCAACTACAATAAGCTTGGCAAAAAATGCATGTCATGTTAAGAATCTGCCAGAAATATTTTATAGCAAAAGTAGAGCAAGATTGAGTTATGCTATAATACTCTAAAATTGCAAACAATTGCAGGAATGGATCAATTACAACTATAGCTACAAAACATCCTTACGGAACATCTCCAAAATATGCATGGATCTCTCTGTAGCATCAAGTTTACATGGCAACAAAATTACAGCAGACAAAGACTTAGAGAAATCACTAAGTCCCTGAAATCAGAAATATTACGGGGCCTACTTTGCATGCTTGTGCTAGTCACCACAAAGATCAAAAAAATACATGGACTATACCACTGGAAATATGGCATGGCATACTTCAAAACACATGTAGAGCTCATGCTCAAAAGATGCACAGATTAAATGATACAAAAAATGACAAATCTCCAAGTTCTGATAAGAACCAGAGATTAACAGCAACTAGCCCTCTTCCAACGAATATTTGGGCATCAAGATGACCTCTAATGAAAATGGTGAAATTGAACAAAATGAAGAGCATCACGAGACGAACAATTTGACATATTATACGCGCGAATCGGAGCTACATGCACAAAGTTATCGCATCTCGAACAGGAGCATATACTGAAATGTTTCA
>NC_057802.1:147673493-147716224 GCF_018294505.1 Triticum aestivum
TGCATGCGTCTGTGTGTGTGAAAGATGGAGTCTTAGTGTGTGTGTGGGGGAGGGTGCGTGCATGTGTGTGTGTGTGTGTGACGCGGGGTCCTCAGTGGCGGATGTAATTTAAGTGTGCGTGGCTTCATCATAGAGAGGTGATGTGTATGGCAGAGGCCACCAATGATGGGGTGCGAGAGAGAAAAGGCCCGTAGAGACGGAAGAGAAGGTGTGCGCGCGTGAGAGGAGTCGACATCGAGAGAACGTGTTTGTTCGAGAGACACCAAGGAAGACTACTATATATCGATGGTGCATGTAGGCGGGAATTAAACGAAGGGATGGTCTTATTAGTTTTGGGGATATAGGGGAAGAGTTAGAGGGTGGATAGCTAGAAGGAGATGTTAAGTGTGAGTGTGTGTTTTACCCATCCAGACGGAAGTTATGTGCACACAAGAAGAGAACGATTCGATGTGGCATTAGGGTTGAGGGTAATTAACTATGTATGGAGACATAGAGACCTTGAGCGTGCATGTGCGAGAGGTATACATGTATACATGGATGTGTGTGTGCGCGCGCGCGCATGATCGAGATAAAAGAAAGAAGACATAAGTCATAAGATCAACGAGATGGGAGAGACGGATCGGTATGACAATATGCATGCATGTGAGAGTGCAGGGAAGAAGGCCCGACAATTGAGCATGTGTTTTTGTCTTTAAGAGATAGTGGCGTGGGCTGGAGCATGCATCTATGGCGAGCAGAGGGAGTGAGACACAACGATTGTGCAAAAGAGATCAACCTATAAATGCATGTAAGGAGAGACATATATAGTGTGGGTCATAGGAAGCAAGAGTGCGTGCGAGAAAGAAATGTTGTCGGCGTTCTGGGAACGGGGGTCCCCACACTTTCCTGCCTGCGGCCCACGGTGTGGCTCCACCACTAGCCTTGTACGGCCCATCTTCACCAGCAAACACTCAAGACCCTCGCGAGGGGCCAAGCCTCGTGAGGCGGACGATGCAAGACCTCCTCAGGGACAGCCTCACCAGGCTAGGCTTGCGAGGGGCGGAGATATCAAGGCAAGGGGAACCTCGCGAGGTTCCCATGACATAAGCCATGACGACCAAGGCCAGGCGGGCGCCAGGCGGGGGCCAGCGCGCAAAGTGTCCTCGCTTCCTCTTTGGTGCTAAAGGGGCAAGCGCAGGCGAGGAGTCCCGAGGCATCAGGCAAAGGTTTCCATATCGGTGCAACAAGACCAAGACCAGAAGGACGAGAAGACGGAGGTCACCGTGAAGCCCAAGACGGCGTCATCACTAGAGCCTTTGGCAGGCGAAGACCACCTTTAGTCAGGATAGCTTGTACTAGCTGTCCCCCTTCAAACTGTCCATTGTGGAATCCCTTCCCGCTCAATATTTGGGAAGAGGACCAGGGCCTCTATAAATAGGACTAGCCACCACCATAGAAGGCAACTCATCTGGGAGGAGAACCATTCCATCCATAGCCTCACTCAAGCTCACCGAGCACAAGAACACCTCTCCTCGCGAGGCTGTTCTTCCCTTGTAATTGTTCATCCTCAGCCCAAGAGGCAATCCACCACACCACACTGGAGTAGGGTATTACACCACAACAGTGGCCCGAACCAGTATAAACCTTGTGTCTCTGTGTTCTTTGGGTCCGTCGAGCTAGGCCGTGAGATCTTGGTGCGAGCGAGCGAAAGGGAGGAGAGATCTTCTTGCGCACCCCAGTGTTCGAACCTCAAGGGTTTTGCCAGAACCCGAAATCCGACATTTGGCGTGCCAGGTTGGGGTGCGCTGAAGCTTTCCTCTCGTCGATCCGCGTTTCGCCACTCCACGAAGTTCATGGCAGACGCTTGCCGGGCCCGCGCTGAGCGCCGGGCCGCTCTCGCCACTCGCGTCACTCAGTCAGCCCGTGTCGGCGGGTCTCCCCGTCGTTCTCCGTCACCCGCCGCCAATGCCGCCACTGGTCACTCCAAAAAATACACTTCCATGATGATACGTGTTTGTCACAGTAGGTCACGTTTTCTGTCATGCATGTACATCCATGACAAATTTATGACAGAATCAAGATAGTCATACCTGTGCTGTCGTAGAAGTGTTCCATGACATTACCAAAATTATCATCACGGAAGTGTCCACTTCCATGAAGATAAATTGCGCGTCACATAAGTGCTTTCATCAAGGGTGACCGACACGTGGCATCCACCGTAACGGAACGCCGTTAAGCTATCGGGTCCGGTTTTGGATCCAATAACCCGTTAACAGCCCGGACCAATGGGGATTTTACACGTGTAAAATCATCATTGGCCGGAGGAAACATGTGTTGCCTCACTGTTGGGACATATGTCATCCACTCATTGGATAGGAGGCGCCTATGATAGGTCGACACGTGGCACGACCCAACAGTGGCCATTCCGGTGAAAAAGGCCGGCCCAGTAAAAAATAGCAGGCCGGCCCATATAAGGCCTACTTGTGTCAGGTCCATTTAAGCTCACGGCCCATATGAGATGTGCCAATTCGGCCCGTCAATGGCCCGTTAAAGATTTGACACCATTGCAGCCCATCGTCAGTTCGAGCCCGTTAACAGCCCGCTATATATTTGGGCTCAATATCGGCCCGATGAGATTTCGGCCTGTTAACGGCCCATTCAGTGGATGGGCCCATTTTCACGATGTACATCTTTCGGCCTTTTAGCGACCCATTTAAATGTTTGGCTAATTTCCGGCATGGTGTGTCTCTCAGCCTGTTGACGGCCCATAAATCAGTTGGGCCATTTGTAGTCGGACCTGAGTTTCGGCCTTTTAGCGACCCATTTAAGTATTGGGCCAATTTCCGGCCTGGTGTGTCTTTCAGCCTGGTGACGGCCCATATATCTGTTGGGTCATTTGTAGTCGCACCTGAGTTTTGGCCTTTTAGCGAGCCATTTAAGTGTTGGGCCAATTCCCGGCCATGTGTGCCTTTCAGCCTGTTAAAGGACCATAAATGAGTTGGGCCATTTGTAGTCGGACCTGAGCTTTGGCCTTTTAATGGCCCATGCCCTTCATGGTCCAATACCAGCCCGGTTTCTCTTTCGGCCTGCTAAAGGCCCACAACACAGTTGGGCCATTTACAATACGACCTGACTTTCGGCCACTTAGCGGCCCATGCTCTTCATGGTCCTGTACAAGCCCGCTGTCTCTTTCGGCCTGCTAAAGGCCCACAGTATAGTTGGGCCATATGTAGCCCGAACTTAGTAACGGCCTGTTAACGGCCCGTGAAATCAATTGGGCCCACCTGTTGCCCACTTTGATGTCAGCCTGTCAACGACCCGGGAGTTAAGAGGGCCGACCATTAACTTTCGGCCTGGTGATGGCCCATTAACTTAATGGGCCCACTAAAGTTCGTACATGTCTTTAGGCCAAATTAGATAATTTGAGCCCATTACGACGAGCAATTATGCACAGGACCAAAACCGATCAAGCAAAGGTATGACATACAGGGAAAAACGTTGCACATCCAGCATATATTACAGGAAATTACATCCACTTGGCAATCAAAGATTGATGCCAGTGCAAATAAATGAACAGAACCTAACGATCTACAACGTCACAATCTGCAACCTCAGCACGGATGACGCCCATAAGCATGTGGGCAAGTTCTTGGTGCTTTGCTACACTTTCTCTGAAAACATTGATCAGTTGTTGTGTCGCACGACTCTGCACCTCTGATTCCTCCACCATTTCCATCATTCCTTCACCCATTAATTGGTTCACAAACATACATTTTTCCATTGCATTCGAGACAGAGGATACTGAACAGATTCAGATGGAGATTTTGGCAGGCTTGTATTATTGATAGTGGAGAGTGTCTCGATCACTGCATCATAACATAAATTAGGAGGGGAACCAAACAGATTAATCATGAGTTATTGGCATATTACCTGGCCTATATTTATTGGAAAGAAACAATGGGGTTGCCTTGCTGTTTTCAGAGTTTGTCTTCTTATCTTCAGCAGCCTGCACCAAATTAAGACACTAGCATTGCTATCATTGGCCAAGTCAGATAATAGGAAAGCAACATTGGCACAACGAACGTTTGGGCAACTAGCCAACACCAAATTGACACAATATGGCACAGCTATCATCAGCCAGGTAAGGTAATACGAAGCAACATTGACACAATGAATGAATGGGCAACCAGAGCAGCACTACAATTCAGTAATGTGCATGATATGAGATAGTACACTCATGCAGCTCAGTATTCAAAACTACCAGGAAATTTTCTTTACAAAAATCAACATTGGCGCCTTTAACATTTGGCTACAACTAATTTTAGATCAAATAAAGGTTGGATTCACGCCGATTAACAAAATACATGCTGATGTAAAAATATAGTGATATACAACAGGTACTTACATCAGCATTGGAGCACAGAGAATTCCCGCAAGATATTTTCCTCGAATACAATCCCAATGAATGAAGTCTTCTATCATTTAACCTTATTTTCTAAAAGAGAGATGGGTAAGAAACATGTAGAAAATATGATCAGAATGCTATAACATTTCATGATGCGAGGATACACACACGCTTCTTAAAATGGAGTTGACATTCTTTTGCTGGACTGGAGCGGACTAGTTCTTTGGCCACCGGAATCTGCTTATTATCAGTGGGAGTTGGGTTTCTCTGTGCTGGAGCAGTATCTATGAAAAATGGAGTTGGTTTATTATCTCCTGGCGTTTGGATCTTTTGCAAAGACCTGGTTTGTAACCCTTCATATTCAAACATAGCCGTCTTCCCCTTGCATGCCTTATATAGAAGAATGGTGCTTCAATTATAAAACATGCTACAGCAAAGATGGAAGAGGTACTGAAGAATAGAAAGGCATGACATATTGACATGTATTCCCTCCATCCGGAAATAAATGGATGTGTCTAGGCGTATTTCAGTTCTAGATACATCCAGTTTTATCCATTTCTGCGACATGTAATCCGGACGGAGGGAGTATGATGTAAGAGCTAGGGATACGACAGGACAACACAGTAAAAAACACTGAAAACACACTGTAGAACCAAAGTAATCAAACCGACTGATATAAGATAGTACACTCATGCAGCTCAGGATGCAAAACTACCAGGCAGTTTTCCTTACAAAAATCAACATTGTGGCCTTTAATCATACATTTTGCTATAACTAAATTTAGATCAGACAAAGGTTGGATTCACGCCGATTAACAAAATACATGCTGATGTAAAAATATAGTGATATACAACATGTACTTACATCTGCATTGGAGTACAGAGAATTCCTGCAAGAATCTTTCCTCACAGACGATACCAGTGCAGAAATTCTTCTATATATTAAGCTTATTTTCTAAAAGAGAGATGGGTAAGAAACATGTAGAAAATATGATCAGCATGCTATAAAATTTCATGATGCAAGGATACGCACGCGCTTCTTAGAATGGAGTTGACATATTTTTGCTGGACCGGAGCGGACTAGTTCTTTGGCCACTGGAATCTGCTTATTATCAGTAGGAGTTGGGTTTCTCTGTGCTGGAGCAGTATCTATAAAAACTGGAGTTGGTTTATTATCTCCTGGCGTTTGGATCTATTGCAAAGACCTGGTTTGTAACCCTTCAGATTCTAACATAGTCGTCTTCCCCTTGCATGCCTTGTATAGAAGAATGGTGCTTCAATTATAAAACATGCTACAGCAGAGAGATGGAATATGTACTGAAGAATAGAAAGGCATGACATATTGACATGTATTCCCTCCATCCGGAAAAAAATGGAAGGGTCTAGGCGTATTTCAGTTCTAGACACATCCTTTTTTATCCATTTCGGCAACATGTAATCCGGACGGAGGGAGTATGGTGTAAGAGCTAGGGATACGACAGGACAACACAGTAAAAAAAACACTAGTTGAATGTAAAACTGTATGCTAGCGGAATACGTACAGAAAAAACTAAGGCAACATACACGTGTATGATTGGGAAACTAAGATGGCATCGCAATAGAGCACTAGAACAGCACTTCAATGTAAAAAAATATGGTATGGTAGACAGATGAAGTACATACTGATGAATAACAATGCATAAGATATTCAGAAGCATGCTATCCAAATTAAGCAGATGGCATTGCGATAGAGTAGAATGACAGTACTTGAATTTGAAAACATGTTATCATGAATGGAATAGGTACTGAAAAACAGGAAGGCATGACATATTTACATGCATGATCAGCATGCTAAGCACATGGCATTGCAACAGAGTAGATACATTCCAGGACATTATATGCATGTTGTACCCATATCACGGGCCAAGTTAGAGCAAGGACCTTGTGGGGTGAAGAGGATTCAACATCTTTCTGCAAGTCTTCTGAAGAACTACCTTTACATGTTCCATCATATTGGGTATCATTGACATCAAGTTTATTGGCCTTTACATTGCTCCGTGAGGTTCTTGTGGATATATCAGTGTGTGCAATTATATCTGACATGCATGGATGACAAGTAGTAGTTAGATTTATGTAATGAGTGCCTGTAGGTGACGACATAAATTGTAGGACTGGGGTTAACTAGCAGCAACAGGTCTCAAAAACTAAAGGGAGAACACAGATGAAAGCTACAGAATATGTATCGTTTGTACTCGAGATTAACTAGATGGCACACAAAAGTATTAAAGAACAACATAGGTAATACTAGAAGTGGTATAATACTATAATCACCAGCCTGTGGGATAGCATTGGTTGATGGATGATAACTATGGAACAGCGTTACCTAAAGGACAAGTATCTTAGCTGAACTATGGAACAGCGTTGACTCCTGAACAAGACCCGTAAAGAGATCAGCATGAATATAGAGTGAAATGTGATAATCTATTTTCCATGCTTAGATGAATAACAAAGCCATAAATGTTGCACACAAGTAAGATGAGGGTACAACCTATCTGGCCGCCATCCATAGGAGTGAGCATCATGTGCTGACTTGTCGATGGCCCTGCAGTTGTTGTCGTTGTCCATGTTGGGCACGCGCATTCGATCCAGGGAACTGTTGAGTGGGGACTATAGCTCCCTTCTGGTGTATGCTTCCCTTGTTGGAGCAGCTGCGGTGAGTCGGAAGACGGTGTGGCTGAAGATGCAGATAACGCATAATGTTAAGAACGACACATCTCTTTGATCTGAATAAATACACTAAGAGATCAACAGCAAGGTACGAGAGTGGTCACGCATCTGTTGACTGAAGACTAAATTGGGGTCACACGATTTTATTTTATTTTTGTACTGTCCGATCTACGCCGGATGACTTGATGGCCGTCTTGTGCCTCCTGGCTGACACTATTAGGAATCTTCCCCGAAGAGCCAACGACCAACGGCAGAGCAGCTTGCCTCTGCCGTCCGTGGCCCCGGCCAAAACCCCGCTCCCACCGCACTGTCGCGGTTGCGCCGCCCCCGGGCCAATCCACAAAGACTCCCCGTCATCCAGATCCAGCGGTGGCAGTACCTTCAACCCACGCAACTCAAAGGTAGCCATCTAAGCGCTGCTTCCGCGGCGAACTTGCAGCCCCGCACCCTTACGTTAGACACCAGACAATCGGTAGCCTAGGAGCTCCGCCGCCTTGAGGGGTGCTGCTTCCCATTGGGAATCGATTGGCCCAGAATAAAAATTCAGACAACTGACGCCTAAATAAATTGATTTGAGATGAGGGTGCGACCTATTTGGCGGCATGGTGAAGTAGGCAGGTCCAGCTGCCGAGTCGGTGTGGCTGGCGCGGTTGCGGTGGCCACCGGCGGCAGGGAAACAGTGATGTTCCGACGGTCGACGGCTATGGGGAAGCAGCGCCGGGACTCTGGACGGATCCGAAGTTGGAGCCGCTCCGGCGCCGTGAACAACAACGGGGGTGAATCGGCTCCGATACGGTTCACGCGGCCGTCGTCGAGGCAGCTCCAGCAGCACGGAGGAAGAGGCACATGGCCCAGTGCATGACGGCAAATGGACAGCGTCTCTGGCATTAGGGAGGAGGGCGGCTGTGAAATTGGTGCGGTGGGGGGCGCAATGGAGGAGGGGCTGAGGTTTCGCGGCTCGGGAGAAGGGAGCTTCCGGGGAGAAGGTGATTTGGCGCCCACGAGGTATGAATGGGGGGATTGGGAGGGGAGTGGAACCATGTTTTACGGACGCATTTGTCTGAAATGTGAGGGGGAGTTACAGTTCTACCCCTGCCTTTAGGCTTCTCGGCTTGGGTCTGTGTACTGAGGGTTGGGGATAGTAGAGTAACTTTGCTTCTCCCCAAATAGTGGGCGGGAGCAATTTCGGGCGAGGAGGGTGTGTTTTGAAATATAGTGGGCGCAAGTGATTTCGGGCGAGGAGAGCGTGTTTTGAAATAGTGGGCGCGAGCTATTTCGGGCGAGGAGAGCGTGTTTTGCCGACCATGATTTATGAATTATTCGGCACATGTCATTTCGGCCGAGGAGAAGGCGCGCTTGGATGAAGTTCCGAACCTACCCTCGATGTACAACGGGCCAATTAATGCGTCTCCCACATAAGACGGTAATTTCGCGTCTCCCATTTATTTGCTTGGGCGAATTCCACTGAGCAGAGGATGTTTAACAGTTCATTCAAAATTTGGGAGAACGGGAATCCACGTCTACCTTACCAAGTCGATTTGAATCAAATTTCGAAATATTGGCTTGCCACTTCTTTTTAGATGGAGAGATGATGCTCGGGGGTAATGTGTTTTTACATGCTTGTTGCTAGCGATTTACTATATGACAAATAGTTGACCCACTCAAAAAGGGAATCAAACCCAAAATGAAATATCTCGATTCAATGAAATAGCTCGTTCACCAAGTCAAAATAGTGAACTAAATCCAAAATTGAACACCTCAATCGAATAGCATGTTGTACAGTATTATAGTACTCCATGAACACGTTGAAAGTCAAATTAATGAACTTGTTTGATATACGCATATATCCGTTCATGTGTGGATTGCAGACAACATGTTCTCGAATTTAAATATTTGAATGCAAGTTTATATCAAAACATGGTTTATATCAGTCTTTGATGCATAAAACGCGACCTCCCCCTCTCCCAGACTCCTGCTCTCTCTCTCTCTCTCTCGCCGACAATCTTCAATTCTGTCGCACGCATCCAACATACAAACCTTGTTGGCCCCTCTCACTTTCTCTCCATATCTGTCTCTCTCTCTCTCTCTCTCTCTCTTTGTGTGTGCGTGGGGGGGTCTTTCTAGTTCGCATGCATATATACTCCATCTATAGGTCTCTCTCGCACACTATGTATGATTCTCTAGTCCAAGCTAGATATCTTGGGTGCACTCATCGTACGCACACAAATTCCTTGGCTCGTTGCCCGTAAGTCTCTCACGCACCACTCTGTTGTCTCGTAGCTCTTCCCCCTCTCTCTCAAACTCTCCATCCACCTGGGTCACACATACACATGCATATCTCACTCGCACTCGATAGGCCCATTTAAAACTCTATCTCTCTCCATCGTTCTCTCTCCATCTCACACGCACACACACACACACACAATCTCATGCCTAGCTAGCCAAGTATGATGGTCTCTCACTCAATTGTACGCACACGCAGTCCCCCCTATATGTATATGACTAGCTAATCTTAGACTCCATCACAAACATGTGCATGGTCTATCTCGATTTCTCTCGGGGCATCTTTCTATCGCGCACGCACCTCCCTCGATCTCCCACCCATATAGTCCCCTCACGATCTCGAGGGGGTCTCTCTATCACAAACACACCCTCTCGCCCTCCCCATGCGTCCATGTTCTCCATGTGTCCCTCTTGACCTTTGTTCCTTGTTGGCCAGACCTCTATTGGACATGTGCTATAGGGGTGTCTCTCTCCGTTGCAAACAATCACACACTAGCTATCTTCGTGTATCTCCTCGCCTCGCTTTTCTATCTCAGCGATGCATGCGTTATATGTTCGCCTAAGAAACGAAAAAAACACTCTCTCTCTCTCTAATTTATCGTTTGTTGTCACTTTCTCTTTCACACACATACTCTTTTTGCACACTTACTCATTCTCCTTCACACGCACTTGATCCCTCTCGACTTAGGCACTCTCCTCGGTCCATAGCATATTGATTTATTGAAAAGTCAAACATCACAAAGTTTGACCATGTACATGGAGAAAAACAATTACATCTAGAACAGCAAACATATACCATTAGATTCACCATGAGATGTAGTTTTGTATGATGTATCTTTGGTATTGAAGATATAAATAACATTTGTGTAAACCTGATCAAAGTTTCCAAAGTTTGAATTCTAAAAAAATTACATGCACTGCATTATCGAGCGGATGGAATATCTCTTTCCCCCTCTC
The DNA here is from genome assembly GCF_018294505.1 of Triticum aestivum. Taxonomy (NCBI): domain Eukaryota; kingdom Viridiplantae; phylum Streptophyta; class Magnoliopsida; order Poales; family Poaceae; genus Triticum; species Triticum aestivum. The sequence goes on from NC_057802.1 coordinate 147,683,823, forward strand.
AGCTATCTGACGCACCACTCAGCCTTATCGGGGCTCCTCAATCTCTCTCAAACTTTATATCTCCCTAGTTCACACATACACATGTCTCGCTCGCGCTATACATATAGAAGCATCCAATACATGTCTCGCTCTCTCTATGTGACACGCACCCCCCTAATAACTACCATAATCCCTCACTCCATCATAGGCGCAAGCACTCCCCCCCCCCCTAAGTATGATTATCTCTCACTGGCCATCAGGAACACACGTATTTTCTCCTTCCATCCATACGTCTATCTCGATATCTCTCGGGGTATCTTCTATCGCGCACACACCTTGTCACTCAATCTCCCACCCATGTAGTCCCATCACGATCTCCAGGGGATCTCTCCATGACAAACATACACTCTCTCCTCCCCATGTCTGCATTTTCTCCGTACGTCTCTCTCGACCTCTCTCCCTTGTTTGTCAGACTCCTCTTGGCCACGTGCTAGGGATCTTGCTCTCTCGGTTGCAAACAACCACACACTATCTCCTCACCTTGCTTCCGTTGTTGAAGATGCATGTGTGATATGTTTGCATAAGACACACAGGTTTTTTCTCGACTTTTATCGAGTGTTGTCCATGTCTCTTTCACACACGCACACACACTTTTTTCACTCACTCTTTCTATTTCACTCTCTCTCTCTCTAGTTAGGGACTCTCGCACGTCCATAAGCATATGGATGTTTTGAAAAGTCAAACCTTAGCAAAGTTTGACCAGGTATATGTGGAGAAAAACATTTACATCTGGAAAGATCATTAGATTCATCACAACATGTACTTACTTCATACTATCATTTATCGTTGGTATTGTAGATATAAGTAATTTCTTTATAAACTTGGTCAAAGTTTCAGAAGTTTGACTTTTAAAAAAATGTTGGAACTACATTATCGAATGGAGGGAGTAGCTCTTTCTCTCTCTACTATCTCTCACGGGCCTCCCCTCTCACACGAACACACTATACCGATGGATATACGCTCACTATGTCAGCGTATTGCTCCGTATATTGTTTAGTTGACCGGTCAACCAGTCCACATGCTGCCTTGTCAGCTCGTGTTCTGTATCTTCGTGTGCTGGCCCATGTGGCAGTGGGTGAAAATAAGTAAACTAGAGGCCCATCTGACACGCGGTGAAGTAAACAAAGTTGACACCACTCGGGGTAGCACCCCGCACGCTAGTAAATTGAGGGTGCATTGAGGACACACTTCTTTCGCGTGGAGGACGCGCTCGTGCACAATTCACCACTGCACGGCGGCATGCACAGAAGGACGCACTCGCGCACAGCCAGCACACAACACACACCAGCACACGTGTACACCGGCGTCGCCGCCGGTTAAGATGGACGGCGAGGCAGCCAACAAGCGGAGGTGGCTCGAGCCAAAACCGCATCCAGCGAGCCTGGACTTCATCAGCAGCCTCCCCGACGACATGCTGCTCGTCATCATCGGCCTCCTCCCCACCAAATCTGTCGTGGACCGCCCTGCTCTCCTGGCGGTGGCGCCCCCTCTGGCGCCGCGTCCCCCTCAACATCACCATCAATAGCTGCCTCTGCGACGGGGATTGCAAACGCATGGCCGTAGTCTCCAAGATCCTTTCATCGCACCTTGGGCCAGCCAGACGCCTTGACATCCGCATGTTCAGTACCAACTGCAAGGTCCAACCCAAGTTCGACGAGTGGTTCTTATCCCCCGCCCTAGATCAGCTTGAGGAGCTCAGGTTTGAAGCTAGACGATGTCGCTCTCTGCCTCCGTCTGCGCTCCGCCGCGCCAGCTCCTGCTATCTTCCCTAGATTAATGCCGCGCCCGCCCTTCTTCTCCCTCAACTCAAGCAGCTCGACCTCTTCGATGTTGTCATCTCGAAGAAGGCTATGGAGCACCTGCTCCGTAGCTGTACTATGCTCAAGTACCTTCGTCTTGAGAAGATCCACGGGTTCATTAGCCTCCACATCGCCTCGACGAATCTCCGATGGATTTATGTGTCTTGCTGGCCCCGCAACAAGACATCAATTGGGAAGAGATCACTCCAGCTGTTCCATGTTATGGTCATTGAGAATGTGCCTTTCCTTGAGAGATTGCTTGTATCGGATCTAGAAGGTCCAACAAAAATTAGGGTCATTGACGCGCCGAAATTGACAGCGTTGGTGCACTTGTCTGCCAAATTCTCTGAACTCTTTATTGGATCCGTAATCGTTCAGGTACAACACTCATCTTCTTCTCCGTCTTCTTGAAATTCACATTTTTAAATTTCTTCTTGATGTATTTATGACCGTCTTCCAGAAAATGATTCCCACAAGCTTGACCCAGTCTATGCGCACAGTGAAGATCTTGGCAATAAAATCTATCGGCCCCAATCTGGATCAAGTTGTTGGATTCCTTACATGCTTTCCGTGCACGGAGAAGCTACTCATCGAGGTGAAACTTCTTTCCTATTAGTAAACGATAATCACAACGTAGCTCAAATTTTTTGTAATTTTCCCAAATTACGATGACAAGTGTAATGTTCAAAACTGCATCTACGCACTGCACCGAAAGAAATGTTTTTAGTATTTTTTCTCACGTGATCACCTGCATCGTTTTTTTGTTGTACTACTATAGTAGCCTAGGCTAGTCATAGTGGAAAGTAACTTAGACTACTCCAGTAACACTATGGTTACCCTAAGAGCAAGTACTACCTCCGTCCTGGTTTACTCTTCCTATTTTGTAGTATCAAAATTTGACCATATATTTAACTAACAAAATGTTAATGCATGTCACTAAGCACTATATCGTTGGATTCGTATTTGAACATAATTTCAAATGGTGTAATTTTTAGTGACATGCATTGGCATTTTCTTACATAAATATATGGTCAAAATTTTATACTAAATAAGAGGTAGTACAAAAGTGGGCTATAACGGCCCTCCACTATGTAGGCCAAACACGTGCCAAATTCACTTGTGATGCATTTGGCATCGATGCCCCTCCATTGCTCACCTAGTGCCCCAATCTGGATCACCTACTTTGCTCCGGTGCCAAATTAACTCACGCAATGAAAAAACACTTGCGTGGGAGAGAGAGAGGACTGAGGCAATAAAAAAACACTTGTTTGGGAGAGTGAGAGGCTGGTGTAGTTGGTTTGATTGATTTGTTTATACATGTGGGTCTGTGTGCACAGCGGTGCCAACTCTCTCACATCGCGAGAGCGGTGCCAAAATCTTTTGATTTGACATCGATGCATATTATGTGGCATAGTTTTGCGAAATATGGCATCGGCCACATAGTGGAAGGCAACAAATGCCCAAGCTCTTCACGTACTCCTAGGTAAATGAGAGGAAAGAGAAAGAGAGAGAGAGAGTGAAAAAATATCACTAGCCAGCCAACCCTATCGTATGAGCGAATGATATTGGTACCTCTTGATGACACAGCAATCTTATACAGCCAGCTGCTCTAATATGTTCTCTTATTTTGCAGATAAAAAAGACCCGAAAGTGAAAAATGTGCTGCACTATAGCAATCTCATCAAATTCCTTGATCTCCATCTTACAGAAATTGATTTGATCGACTACCGAGGCAGCACATCTGAGATTAAATTGGCCAGGTTCTTTGTTCTGGAGGCAAGTGTGCTCAAGGTAATGAGGTTTGGCGTTCTCTAGCGCAACAATGAATGGCGTGCTGACCACCGCAAGCGTCTAAGCCTAAATGACAAAGTCTGCGCAGAAGCTGAATTTGTTTTTGAAACATCAAGTGGCCAGAGACTCAAAAACTTATTTGCCCATTAGTGACTTGTCAGGGCGTTGGATTTTAGTTTGTACGATAATGCTGCATCCACCTAAAGTAACGAAAGTTCTTACGTAAACTTCCTAGTAATTCCCTCTTCGTAGGTGCAGTTCCTAACATTTGTAATATCAGTTTGAAACTTGTAATATTGCCGTGTCCTATTCCTGCGTTTTCAAAATCCTGCGAATCAAACAGTACCTGAGTTGGTGATGATGTTGTGCCTGCCATCATTCACCAATAGCCATCGGATCTAGATCTGACGCATACAAACCAAACTTCTCCAGTTTTGCAAACAGATGCCCGCACTTGTTCCCTATTTACAAACAACTCGTTGTCTCTCACAATCAGCCTTATCTCCTCCCCACCACATCTAGAAGGCCATGGAAAAATCTGGCGCGATGGCCGCTGCCGGCGCCGTCCACCCCCCAATCTTGGTGTTCCGTGCAATGCACGGCCATCTACGCACGGGAAATTATGTCGAACATGGCTAGTTGTAAGCAGGCTAGGTCTATAGCCATGACGATAGTGACTGCAAACGGTGAGGCTGACTATGGTATGCCGAACATGGCGCCTATACTCAGGTGTCATCTCCGGCGTAGGGTCTTGTCACTTCACTGTGCGGAGCAGCACGTAATAGTTTGACCAACGGGTAGTACAGTGCTACTACATTGGTAGTACTACTACTACTAGTACTAGCACCACCGTCTGGATTTAGTAGTACTACACGTCCATCTAAATTTAGTATTTGACTAGCAATATCTAGTAATGCATGTCACAAAAATTGTACTACTCCCTCTGTAAATAAATACATGGTGTATTGTTTTATTCCTATCGGCGAGATAACTTAATGTCTTTTTGCTACTTAATAGGATTACATGCAATGAACTAACCACTGCATGTGATGTTTGGTAGTCTCAAGTCATTGAAAGCATGCACGGGCACGGAGGGGGATGCAGCTTCATTGACTTACTACACCTGCCTTTGGGTGTATGACACGTGGGCCCAACGGGTGGCTGGCCAACCTGTCATATAGCCAAAGGCAGGTGCGGTAGAGGGGCGAGGAGTAGATGGCCAACACGCACGTGAATTCAACGCAGTCTGCACTTCTCATATAAAGGCTCCCACCAGTCCAATCTACGAAATCCTAAGCACCTACGCACCCATGGGCAAGAGTGATCACTCCAATCGCAAGATCAGTTGACTAGAAGTAGACCCATGGAGGCGATGAGCGCGAGCATCAGCCAGCTGTGCCAGATGGTCCATGACGCCGGCCTGCGGCCCAGCACTGAGGAACGTCTCCAGGTAGTGCTTGAGGCCGCCAGGGCGAGGGGCCGCTTGGACGACAGCTTCGTCTCCTTGTTCGACGAGGTCCTCGTCGGCTTACTCGACAAGTTCACCGTCGTCAAGAAGCTCGCGGACGACCTTGACGTACGCCTCCAGCCCACGCGCCCAGGCTCTGTGATGCCTGCCACCCTCAACGGCCTCTATGGTGACAACCTCTTCGATGCACTGGTGGCCCTGCGACTGCCCGCCGTCGCGCCGAAGAATGTCCACCTCGAGGTCGTGCTCACCGCACAGCGCCTGGCGCAGCAAGACACCATCGACATAATCACCCACGTGTACGCGCAAATCGTCCACAAGGACTACTGAATGCAAGAGGAGGACGATACGACACTGGCCTTCTTGGACCGCAGGGCAACCTTGGACGGCATTGTTTAGAAGCACGTTGAGCTTGCCGCAAATGCCGCTGCTCCTCACACGTCGGTTGGTGACCCGGTGCACTAGGGTGTGAGGATGTCGTTGATGGATCCGTATGTATCTTTATCTTTCTGTCAAATCCATGTAGTAGTATATGGTACTACTAGTAATTATCTTACCTTTCACATCAACTTCATAATTTTCCTATGTACTCCATGCATGAACCGCGCCAGAACCAAACTTATCATTACTCTAGGGAAAATCATTATTTCTATCTATCGGTCGCGCCATGGAGCAGAACCAAATTTTACAAGTTACAAGTTCAAAAGGAAAAGTCTGCCGTGTTCGCGTCGCACCCCCACATGGTTGGTCCGGCACGCTGCTCAAGGGGGAATGCGTGCTATGTTGCATTTTCACTTACAAGTGGGATTGCAGTTGAGCAAACCGGCTATCGGCAAACCCCCACCCCGCCCACCGCGCGATGGCTAAGAAAACAGGAGGGAGAAGAGATGGTTGTAGCACGGACTCCAAGAAAATTGGTGTCGGATGGGACTCATGTGGGTGGCGTGTGCCGTACTGCTAGACATGAATGCTAGTTATGGCCCATGCCACCCCACTATATCGAGGTGTTGGTTACGTAGAACAAATTTCCTGGAGTCCGTGCTCAGCCCTCCTCTATCTCTCTTCTTAGCCAGCCAGCAGACGCGCGGAGCCCATCGTCTGTTTGCTCATATGCGGTCCCACATGTCAGTGAAAATGCAAGAGGACCCACTGAACCTGCACATCTTTCACCTCGACGTGCTGGTGATGAAAAACAAATCCAATAAAGAACTTCAGTGGCCACTTTTGGAGTTACTCAAGAGTAGTAAGATTCTATTTACAGTTTAACCCAAGATGCACATCACGTGGCTTCAACTACCACTCTATTTTCTTGCATGACACGACCTGGATGCTGGATGTCCCACGTGTCGGCAAAAGGAGGAAGAACTCGACCAAATCTTCGGTTGTGCTCTCGGATTAGACTAGTTGTGCTAACTTAAAATTTAATTGTGTAGAATGGATGCAAGTTTTGGTATTGGGCAGAAGAGTACAACGATATATTGATAGAGCGCAATTTAGTAGATGTTCTAGCACTTTTAGCTAGCATAGAGGCTAGAGATGAGACTAGTGCACTTGTTGATAGAATAGAGGCTAGACACGTCTACTTCTTTACACTCGAAGAAGAAAGAAGCACGCAAGATTGAGCCTCCGCAAATCAACGATGAATGCATCGAGAAGTCACTAATCCAACTTACAGGAGAAGTTATGGAAGTTGGATATCTTCTCAAATGTATTCTTGTGGTTCTTGTTTTCTTTGGTCTTGCTTTTCTAGTCAAAATTTTGGTGATGTATTTCCATGTACCAAAAAATCAATGATGAAAAAAAGATATGTGTTTGCAAAGAAAAATGTACGCGGCCGGGATGCGTTCGCGCGTTCGGCGCACGGCCACCGCATCCGAGAAATGGCCCGGACATGACCCCATTGCCCTACCCAAACGGACAGAATCCGGGCAAAATGGAGGTCCATTTGGGGTCGTGCATTGGAGTTGGCCTTACAAGCGGGACTGCAGTTGAGGAAACCGACTATCGGCAAACCCCCACCTCGCCCGCCGCGCGATGGCCGAGTTAGAGAAACGACGAGGTTGAAGAGATTGCTGTAGCACGGACTCCAAGAAATATGGTGTCAGATGGAAGTCGTGCTGGTGGTGTGTGCCGTACTCCTGGACGTGAATGCTTGTTCCGGCCCATGCCACCGTACTACTCCTACTACTTATAGTAGTAGTATCGAGGATTCGAGGTGCTGGTTACGTACAGCGAACACATTAACATATGGCCCACCTCACACTGTGGCCAAATTTCCTGGAGTCTGTGCTAGGTTAAAAACTGTTCTTTGTGAGGATGGGTGGCTGGTCTCAAGTTTAAAACTTGTTGTATTACGTACGTAGACGTAGAGATAGTGCAGCATGCGAAGCTAGTACAAATAGTGTACTATTGTTTATTGGCCTCATCCGGTAACCTGTTGCACCGTCGCAGCACCCACTCAGAGAAGCGACTCGAAAGCCATTCATAAATTTAGTAAGTTTATCGCAGGCATATCATTTTATTACATACAACTGGTCATCAACCCACAACGACAACGAGGATACATTATAAATACTAAAGTTTTCATCACACAACAAATAACAAGCAATGAAATGAACTTCAACTCAACCAATCCTCGGCGTTGGAAACGCTTGCTTTGATCCACAAGCGATTCTCTGGGAAGAGCCAGCTACTGTCAATCTCGAGACCAACGCAGGACTGATCATCTAGGCTGAAGCGGCCTACTATATCACGACTAGGGTAGGGAACCACCGCAATGTCCGAGGTATAGATACATTTGCTTCTCATAAATGGTAGTAACGTTGTGTCAATAGCAGTTGGATTGCCTTTCACCATCATTGGATAGTTTTATCCAAGGAAGAGCGAGTTTGCTCCAAGACTATCAATACTATACCAGGGAGAAGGTGTTGGCGCTAGCACACTAGTATCCATCCCGAATACCATGCAACGGGTGTTGGAATAGGTCCGGAGAGTGTGACCATGGGAGACAACACCTGCTCCCTTAGTAGTAACATCAGAAGTGGGCTATATACAGACAAGAAGTGGTGATCCATTGGAATTAGTTGCCAGCCGCCAGTGAGCATATGGGACCTGCTCGTCCTCATGCTCGTGATCATCACCATCGTCATCTCCCCCTTGGTTATAAATTTTTTCAAGTATAGGTGGTGGAATGTTCACAGGACCTTGGAAACACAAGTAGAAGGTTAATTAGTAGAGAAGGGAAACTTGCTAACTCGCATGCATGTGGATGAAACAATTATAATTACGGTGGAAGACAAACATACCCAAACTACGAGGATCCCATGCAAAAACAGTGCCGAGAGTGGTGGCAGCAAACACAAGACCCTCGTATTCAATTGCATCACAGTACACATCCGTGTATAGAAACTGATTTTTGAGCAATATCCATCTAGTCGAACCACGAAGGACGGCAACAAGCTTGTCGAAGATAGCAACAACTTGATAGTTCTTGTAATTCCAAGAGCGGTTGGGAACTCGAGAAATTGCTATCTTCCGTAGACGACAGTCACCATGATCATATATTAACGTACGTAGATCATCTGTGTGTTCAACCTCAGGGCACTCGGAGATTTTTGGAAGTGGAATCCGCTGACGAGTGTACACATTCACAAGTTCCCACTCGCAATTGTAACCAATATAAACAACCAAATCTCCAGTTGCACCAGCCCAGGCCTTACCCTGAAGCGATGGCATCTTGACATCACACGTATCATTATCAAGCGGCATCAACTTGCACAAGGCGAGGCCTCCGTCGTCCGCGCCCATGCGAACAGGCTTATAGCAAAGAAGATAAGGGAGATCAAACCGCTCCTTGACCCTTGGGTTCCTTGTAATGATGTTATTAGTTGAGTAGAGAATGGTCTTGAACGAACCTGCCATGCTAGCCGAGGTGATGACGTCAAACCGATCAATGAGTTCCCCCACCACATCATCTTTCAGATCGGGGCAAGAATAACGGGGTCGTTTCCGGCATGTTCCCTCCATGGACAAGACGATCGAACAATGGCAGAAGGAAGGGTGAAGGCAAATGGAGGAGGGAGGAAGAGCGTGCGACAGCAGTTCCAAATCGAGAGGGAAAGGCGAAGAGTCGGTGGACGGTTGCCATTTTGCCACAGTACACGAAGAGGCGCCCCGGCCTACATGTCCTTTCAGAAATTGTACAAAAGGACTCGCGTCGTCTCACTGACATGTTGGAACGGGACCACATGTCAACGAAACATGGTGTGTAATTTGTCGTGCAAAATGCGATCTGGCCGCGTTGGCCCGAGGTGCCGCGTTAGTTATCGACCTTTATTTTTTTAACATACAATCTGAGTGGATAGCTCCTGTGGTCATCACACGTGAGTGGATATATAGGTGGGCTAGGTGGGCAGGCAGCAACAATCTAAGTGCTAAAAGAGTTGATCTCGAAAAAAGAGCTGATCCAATGCTTGGTTTTGTTCGGATTTTCCAACTATGACCATTGGATAGAGTGAATCAATGGCTTACGTTCAAAGTTATTCTCATACTATAGAATGGTATAGGAACGTGGAGAGATTTGGTTGATTTTATATCGCTGAATAATATAAAATATTATGAGTGCAAACGCTCCACCCCGAGGTTTGTAGCTCCTTATCGGTCATCGGGAATCTATGTTCTTGCACTCTTTTGTTTAAGACATGAGCTTTGTTCATCCTGTTGCCGACACGCGGGACATCTATATGCCTCCATTTTACAAAATCATACTATATGCCTCCATGACACGCGGGGCATCTAGCATCAAGGTGGCGTGTCATGCAAGAAAATGGAGATATGCAGTGCGTAAGTGAGTCGTGCACTTCGATGGCACCTAGTACTACGCAATATTTTTCTCCTCGATGGCACGTGAATAGTGCACATACTCAATGACAGAGCATGGGATGGTAGCCATGGACATGGCCGGCCCTTTTTGAAGAGAGTACTAATAAATACGTAACTTTGATGTGTCCCGTCAACTCGCAGAACAACAAGAAGCTTGCTTACTACGCCTTCTCCCTCGTCAATGCGTGCACGGTGGCTCGCAGCACAAGGAGAAACTTTTGCTTACAAGTAGTGGACGTGCAGCAGTTCATTTGGTGTCAGCTTGCCAGAAGTAGTACAGTACCATCGTTATTGTTCGACTTCCGGAAGAGGAGAAGAGCCAAGCGCAAGGTCACCTACTAACCTTGTACAGTACTACTACAGCCAAAGTTGGTCCACCTTTTTAGAGCATGGTTAATTAATATAGGCGGCTCTTGCAGCGGCACATCATTTAGAGCAAGTACTCTCTTCGTAGGATCAAAGGAAGTGAAACAAAATTTGGAGTGGATGCTAGATTGCCAATTAAAACATGATTACATAGGGAAAAAATCCTATAGCATTCTATCCTATGAATCAAACGACCAATGTAGGAAAATTATGAGGGGGGTCTCTCCAACAGTGTTCCTCGGCTCGCACCTAGCATCACAGTGGTCGAACTTGGAGTCATTCATCTGGTACACGTGGCTTCTCATTTCTGGTACTCCAATTTTAGGTTGGCTCTATGTGATGTGGCAACTTCATATACTAACCGGATGCTGGCTATACTACTACGGTACTCACACTCCAAGAAGTGACTCGAAAACCATTCATAAATTGAGTCTATGACACACATTTGCAAATGTACCATTCATTACATACAACAAGTCATCAACACACAACGACAATGATGATACATGTTGGATCATAGATTATTTGCAAGAATACATTCCAGTAAATACTAAGGTTTTCATCACACAACAAACAACAAGCAATGAAATGAACTTCAACTCAACCAATCCTTGGTGTTGGAAACGCTTGCTTTGAACCATAGGTGCTCTGGGAAGGGCCAGCTATTGTCAATATCGAGAGCAACGCAGGACTGATCATCCAGGCTGAAGTGGCATATATCAGGAGCAGGGTAGGGAACCATCGCAATGTCCGAGGTATAGATACAGTTGCTTCTCATAAATGGTAGTAATGCTATGTCAACAGCAGCTGGATCGCCTTTAACCATCATTGGATAGTTTGGTCCAAGGAAGAGCGAGTTTGCTCCAAGACTACCAATACTGTACCAGGGAGAAGGTGTTGGCACTAGCACACTAGTATCCATCTCGAATACCCTGCAGCGGGTGTTGGAATAGGTCCGGAGAGGGCGACCATGGGAGACAACACCTGCTACCTCAGTAGTAACAATCATAGTGCACTGTATACAGACAAGAAGAGGTGATCCATCGGAATTAGTGCGCAGCCGCCACTGAGTATATAAGTTCTGCTCGTCCTCATGCCCGTGATCATCACCATCGTCATCTCCCCCCTGGTTGTAAAAATTTTCAAGTATAGGTGGTGGAATGTTCACAAGACCTTGGAAACACAAGAAGAAGGTTAATTAGTAAAGGGAAACTTGCTAATCCGCATGCATGTGGCTGAAACAATTATAATTACGGTGGAAGACAAACGTACCGAAACTATGAGGATCCCATGCAAAAACAGTACCACGAGTGGTGGCAGCAAACACAAGATCCTCGTATTCAATTGCATCACAGTACTCATCCGTGTACAGAAACTGATTTTTGAGCAATATCCATGGACGAACCATGGAATCAGTAATGACGGCAACAACCTTATCGAAGATAGCAACAACTTGATAGTTCTCATAATTCCAAGAGCTACTGGGAACTCGAGAAATTGCTATCTTCCGTAGACGACAGTCACCATGATCGTATTTGAACGTACGTAGATCATCTGTGTGCTCAACCTCATGGCACTCAGAGATTTTTGGAAGTGGAATCCGCTGACGAGTGTAGACATTCACAAGTTCACACTCGCAATTGTACCCAATATAAACAACCCAATCTCCAGTTGCGCCAGCCCAGGCCTTACCCTGAAGCGATGGCATCTTGACATCACACGTATCGTTATCAAGTGGCATCAACTTGCACAAGGCGAGGCCTCCGTCGTCCGCGCCCATGCGAACAGGCTTATAGAGAAGAAGATAAGGGAGATCAAACCGCTCCTGGACCCTTGGGTTCCTTGTAATGATGTTATTAGTTGAGTCGAGAATGGTCTTGAACGAACCTGCCATGCTAGCCAAGGTGATGACGTCGCACCGATCAATGAGCTCCCCCACCACGTCATCTTTCAGATCGGGGCAAGAATAACGGGGTCATTTCTGGCTTGTTCCCTCCATGGAGAAGACGATCAAACAATGGCAGAAGGAAGGGTGAAGGCAAATGGAGGAGGGAGGAAGAGCGTGCGACAATAGTTCCAAATCGAGAGGGAAAGGCGAAGAGTCGGTGGACGGTTGCCAGTTTGCCACGGTACACGAAGAGGCGCCCCGGCCTACACGTCCTTTCAGAAATTTTACAAAAGGACTTGCCGTTGTCTCACTGACACGTTGGAATGGGACCACATGTCAACGAAACATGGTGTGTAATTTCTCGTGCAAAATGCGATCTGGCCGCGTTGGCCCGAGGTGCCGCATTAGTTATCGACCTTTATTTTTTAATGGTGTGCCGTTCAGTTTTGAAGCATGACTAACTGGTACTGTTTGCAGAGAAAATATAAACTACTCTACCAATACTCCACCTCTAGTACTAGTAGTATAAAAAAGATATATAGGCTGGAGCTTTAGAGCTTTCTTGCTAAGGGCTGCCCACTTGCTTCTCACACTATCACCCTCTATCCAGATCTAAAAAAGACGGCCTCTCTCTCCCTCCTCATCGGCGGTCACAGATCCGCCGGGGAAGAAAAGGACGTGCAGCGTTGACGCACTCATCGTCGGTGAGCGAGGTCATGCACTGACGACAAGGCCGTCCTCTCAGACCTAGCGCCCTCGCGGGATGGCCTCCGTCCCCAAGCTCGTTGCCGTAGTGCGTGTGGAGGACGAAGACCACGAGCGAAGCCACTTCCCGCCGACCCTCATGTATGCTACCTCTTTTCGAACCATACCCTTGTTCTATTGCCCCATCTGCCACGTCGCTGCATGTGGATCTTTTTCCACTCCACCATCTTCCCAATTTGCTATCCTCTACTCTGCTGGTCACGCAGACGAAAGCCTTAATTTGCACTGTTAAAGGAAACCCTACTTCATGCAGACTAATCCATGTCTGGGTTGAATAAGGAAAGGAAGGGAGACTGCACTGTCCAACAGAGTAGGCATCGAACCCGCATCTAGGTTGAAAGAGGAAAATCAGTAGCTAAGGAACGAGTCTCGTATCTCTTGGTTGAAGAAGGGTAGAAAGGCATGACAACGCAATAGAGAATGACCAGGTCGATCGGTTTGTTGTCCTCACATAGGAAAAAGGTGGCTAAACAGAACAAAAATGGGACGTAATCCACATATGCTGCCTGGATATTTGTTGCTCTAGGCAACCATACCTCACTCACCACTCTATGCGTTCGTGGAGGTATATCGTACTGGTGCGGCCACTGTCCGTATGGGCCTCCCATGCTCTTATTGTCACTTTTTTGCTGTTAGTATAACGGCAGCAGTCAAGTCAAGCAATGCTATTGCTAAAGTGATGCCACATTTAACTAATGCCGCACTCAGTCTAATGCCACCGATAAATTTAAGCAATGCCATTTAATGTCACTGGATTATTTAAGGGTTTGATGTTGATTGTGGATGTATTAAAGATTTTTCAGCTAAGGCATTCTAATGTTGTTGCACAGCCATTATACCAACGATGAAACTTGTTACTACCTTTAGATTTTTGCACTATTAATGCTTATAGATTACATACCTCACTTTCATGAGATAAGTTAATTTTTTTGTACAGTGTCACCAAAATGCCAAGGCGCTGATGTCATATTATTTTGGTTAAACTGCACAAAAAATTATGAAGACAAGAGGAAAGGTCAAGAGTGGGCACCTCCTCCTCCGGTTGTTCTCTTGATTCGTTCGATCAAGTTTTTATGTTTGATCGATTATCAAGATTGGGATAGCAATTTTTAAGGTCCCTCCAAGTTCGAAATGATATTTACCTTGGAGGTACATGGTTTGCAATTTTTTTATACTGTCATTAGTTAATAATGTTAGTTACCTTCACACTTTCGTATTTGGTTTAATGCTCATGTACTGCTAGTATACCAATGCTGAAACGTGTTACCTTTACATTTTGTATTGTTAATTCTTATAGAAATCTTCCAGTGCTAGAGTTTATTGAAATCTGTTCAGTAAAACCTTTGTATTGTACCTTGTAATAAAATAACTACTCTACTGTTGCACTAGCCACTGGATTAGTGTATATTTGTAGTATTCGAAATTTTGAATGGTGTTGCATTAGCGTATGGACATAATTAAAGTGTGGCAAGCTTTCCCAGATATGTGCTCAAGAAAACTACTACTTGTTTTTCTAAATACTAGACGCTTGGGTACTTTAAATTGAACTGCAAAAACGTCTTATATTAAGGAACAGAGGGTGTAGAGTTCACTCAAATTGTCCCGGTAAAGCTAGTCACACCTTTGTTATTAATGTTCATTATGTTATGGGAGGAGGTCTATAAGTTTGTCTCTAATGCCTGTCGACTACATACCTGACATCATGATGTAATGTTAAGTCATTTCCTTTTGTACAGTGTCACTGAATTGTCAAGGCGGTGATGGCATTTTATTTTAGTTGAACTGCACAAAATATGCTTAAAATAAGAGGAAAGGTCAGGAATCGATCATTCTTTCAGAAAGAACTATATATGCCTTTCTGACATCAGCCATTGTTGCCTTATTTATTCCTTCAAACAGGTGGTTAGAAACAGTCTTGCTACCTTTACCCATTAATAAATTGGAATGCTTATATTTGTGAGTCTATGCTTCAACTAGTGCCACTTTTATAGTAATCACACTTTCAATATCTATGCAAACTGGGATGCTCGATTTTAGTGGAACTGCACAAAAAGTCCAACTGGTTCAACATTAGGAGCATGTTTTCTTGCAAACCTTTATATCCAATTGGTGGCACTATGAGCTGTTCATTACGAAGGTACATGGTTTGCGACTATCTTGCTACTCTTTTTGTATTGTCATTAGATAGTAATACTAGTGGTTTGCCTGTGAATTTATTGGCAGGGTGGACCTACATTGGAGGTGCAGGACAGGATTCAATGATTGGATGCTCAATTTCGGTTGTATCCATTTCACCTCTTCCATCACTGCGAACATGGATATCCTTGGTCTGATGAAGAATATGCACTATATTTCTGCTCTGAACCAGCAAATCAATTCAGTATGAAATTGTCCAGGGCAAAACATGACTGTATCAAATTATCTAGTGCAAAACTTGACAGATGCTAAGCGAAAGAGACATGTTTAAACCAAAAATACAAGGTGGGGTATATGTTTACTAGCTGCTTAATATTTGTGCAGACAGAGATGTCTGCCCCTTGCTATTTGGCAAACACACAAAGTGACCGCAATTTTGGTTGAACTGCACAAGAGAATAGTATAGTCACTGCATGCAGTGCCATTTGAAAATAGACACAGAAAGATTGGATAGTCACTTCATGGACTGCAGAAAAGTAGTACTGTACTATTTATTGGCCAACACTAGGTGCTTCATTGCTTTGGTTTGATTATACAATGGGCATCATTTTGCCTAAGTTAAAGTTTGTATTCCGAAAATAGTCTCGCCGTGTGATCGAGAGAAGACCAAATCATATTGCAGTGGATGTTCCTCCATCATGTGTGGTTCATTCTCATGGTTCCAGCTGTTAGTAAAACCACTTACGTTTGCAAGAGGAATTGTAGACTTCACAAACAAATTTTTCTTTCAGTCTGTACTGAATGTGCCAAGAGAAGCATCCATGTTAGTAGGCAGAACAGATGTTTTTTCTAGATCTTTGCTTTTGGAGCCACATATTTGTATATGATCTGTGAATCATTGAGATGCATTAACATGTTGATCTTATGTATGGGAATCATACTAGTTGGTTTTAGTTCCAACGCAAGATCCGAAGTGGCTGATCTTTGCTTTTGGAGCTACATATTTGTATATGATCTGTGAATCATTGAGATGCAGTAACAGTTCCTTATTTCTGTTCGTTCAGTGTTTACAAGTTACTGATCGATCACTAGCTAGCCTACTAATGCGCTCCTGGCAGTTTTAGTTGCGACGCAAGATCCGAAGTGGAAGTTTTTTGAATGAAAATTCCTACCTCTGAAGAAACTGACAAGCTGCTCTGAAGAAAATGCCATGCGAATCTGAAGAAACTGCCAGCGAAAACGTTCGCAAATGCCTTATCTCCCAGCTAAAGTTCATCAACTAATGCCCTCGGTTGCGACTCGTTGCATGCTTCTCCGCGTACTGGCCGCGAGTGATTTTGAGTGCCTGCATGCAGCCGACCATAATTAAGACAGCTAACTGATGCGAAAAAAGATGCGCTTTAATTGTTGCGGGCCTTTTAAATCTGTGGAATCATTATTGACAAGGAGGGAGATGATTCGAGTGCACTCGTTTGACCGTCATGCCGGTGTGTGACCCAGCACGGACGGGACGGGACGGCACAGTCATAATTTCAGTTTCTCTAGCTTTCCACGGCAAGCTGGCGGGCTAAGCCATGCCTGCTTAATTATGCATTGAATTTCAATGACCGTCGCGCTACCTTCCGCCTATAAGTACTGTTTCCCGGCCTTCTATGGTGGCACCATGACCCAACTCGTCCTATCCTCATAAGCCCCCACTGGACCG
Source organism: Triticum aestivum (assembly GCF_018294505.1). Taxonomy (NCBI): domain Eukaryota; kingdom Viridiplantae; phylum Streptophyta; class Magnoliopsida; order Poales; family Poaceae; genus Triticum; species Triticum aestivum. The sequence continues at coordinate 147,700,661 of NC_057802.1, forward strand.
ACGTCGCTCGCCACTTATCCTCACTCTCGCCACGTCCGCCATTCCCCCGCCCGTCCATGATAGGCGAGGCCGGAGGCGGTCACCGCCGGAACTAGTGTTCGGTTTTTCACCGGAAGGCAGACGGAGGGAGGAGGCATTCTATCTGTCTTTAGATGGCAATGCGGATGTCGAGGACATGTTGGAGCGCGACCGCCTAGCAGAGGAGCAGGAGTTGTTGGAGCGCGGCCGCTTGGCGGAGGAGCAACGTATCGCCGATTTGCGCCGCCATCGGGACATGGAGCAGCAGCGCACCGACGCTCTGAGTCGCGAGCAGAGCGCCCGCAACTGGGCCGACTACGTGGAGGCCGGCTCCCAGCAAATAGCCCTGGAGGCCTTCGGGCACGCATGCGTTCGCGATGCTGATTTTTACTACCAGCTCATCAAGTGGGTTTCCCGCTGAGAAGCCGAAGCTTCGGTGGACCACGCCGGCATGGAAAGGGCCAACGCGCGCGAGCAACGCGCCCTATCGCACCTCTGGCAAGTCCGAGGCGAGGCGGAGGACACCGGTGCCGGCGTTTAGCGTGTACCGCAGATGGCGGCCGGCATCGTCTAGTTAGCTAAGTGTAAGTTAGTACTTGTATGGTACTAGAGTATTAGTGGGAGTAGATAGTTAACTTGGCTATGATGGTTGTCAACGTGGAAGTTCAGTACTCTATATGTGGATTGGACCTGTTACTTTGCTATGAATGTTGAACTTTCCGTTTGAACGTATGGAATGGGCTGTTATTTTTTTAAATGGGTTGTATTTGTCCTCCACGGGTTTAGAGGCTGACTTGTGGGCCTACCAAGTTGACGTGTACACAATCAGGAGATGATTGTACGAGGAGAGGATGACAGCAGGGACCCGCCAAGGTCATGGCAGTACGCAAGCAAGTGCCTCCTTATTTCAAGCCAATAAAAAAATGGCTCCTCCTAATGGATTTCTGACATCTGGTACCCATGCCATTGTCAACGTAGTCAATAAACGAGAGAATTGCACAACGAGCGGCTGACACTAGGGACCCAGCAGCTCACCCAGTTATTTTTGTTTTGGGTTAATTTGATAAATGCCACTCCAAATCTGGTGTTTCTGAGAAATGCCACTGCAATTTCTAAACTTTGAAAATTGCCATTTCATGCCATTTCCAGTGGCATTTTTCGAAGTCTGGAGTGGCGTTTTTCAAAGTATGCAAATTGCAGTGGCGTTTTCCAAAGTTTGCAAAAATTGCAGTGGCATTTTTCAAAGTTTGGAAATTGCAGTGGCATTTTTATGAATCGCCATAATTGGAGTGGCATTTATCTAATTTGTTTTTGGGACGGAAGCAGGGTGTCAACTGGGCTGTGCGGGGCACTCTGGCCTGTCTAGACAGCCTTCTCTTTTATGTTTACCACAGACTAGCCCAGTATTTTTTTTTCTTTCTGAACATGGCTAGCCTAGTTTTTTTTGATTTGCCAAGTAAGTCTCTTTGTCAGGCCTGTTGGGCTGCAAATCTTTGAAGACGAGGAGAGCTTCATTCGGCTGGCCGAGAAAATGGCCTATCAGTAATGAGAAATGGGTTGTACATTTTTTAAACACACCAAACCGGCTATTAGTTTCAAATTTCTTTTTTTTCATTTCGAGATTTTAAATTGCATGAATTTTTATGCATGGACAATTTGTTGGATTTTATATTGATATACATTTATTTTTAAAATCAGTTTGAATGTGACTCAAAATTTTGGGATTAAAAATAGTTCGGACCGTACCGAAATATGCAAAATTTCGTATAATTTTTTAGCCATGGCCACAATATGGGCTGTAATGCCAACAAAAAGAATATGGGCTCCAAAAACACCTTAAGAATTAGCAAATGGGCTGTAAATTATTAGAAATAATGGCAGATGGGTTGTATGATGTTTTCCACATATTTGAGGTTTTCCTAAAAAAAGGTTGACGCACAAGCAGTGACTGTTGGATGTCCATCCAACAGCCGTCGTGCTTCTTCAATCTCTGCTCTTCCTGCTCCAGCCGCTGAAACAAGCGCCAACGGGACTGCCTGCTCTCTCCTCCCCGCGGTCGGCTGTGCTGCCGCACAGGCCTCACCGCCCCACTGTACTCCCATCACTAGCCTAGCCATCCCGCTACTCACCCACACCTGCTGTTATTCTCCGGCGACGGGAAACGAACCAGTCAACCCTCGTACAGTCGTACTCCCCTCCGCGTGGGAAACAACTACCGAGTCTTCCCTGCCTCCATGTCGTTCCCTTCCTAGGCCTCGCCGTCGTCCACCGCCCTGGTGCTCTCGGCGCGGCCTGGTCAACGTGGTCAACGACTGACATGCATCTGAACTGGACTGTACGTGGAGAGGCTGACAGCTGGGTCCACGGCCGCACGCAAGGAAATGCCTCCTTATTACGCGCAAAATAATGATTCCTCCACCTGACATCTGGGTCCCACCGGAAGGGCCTCTGTATTTTGTGAAAAAATGTTACCGCCGCTGACAGCTCGGACCCACCAGCTATATCTTCGCACGCAAGGAAGTGCCTCCTTATTACACACACAAAAATGAATACTCCCCCTGCTAGCTCAGACCTAGTATAGTGGCAGGCTGACTTGTGGGCCTACTAAGTTGACGGGGATGGAGGGCTTTGTCAACTTAGTCAATATGCGCGATTCTAGCTCCAGTGACCGTACGATGTCCATCCAACGGCCGTAGTGCTTCTTCAACCTCTGGTCTTCTTGCTCCAGCCGCCCAAACCAGCGCCGGTCGTGCCTCGTGCTCCTGCCTCCCGTGGCCGGCTGCGATGCGGCGGAGGCCTCATCGCCCCTACTACTCCCACCGCTGGCCAGGCCATCCCTCTACTCACCCACACCCCCTGTTATTTTGTGGCGACGACAGCCTCACACCGCAGCGAACCAGTGAACCCTCATACTCCTCTACGCAAGGGCATCCACTGCCGCGTCTTCCCCGGCTCCACGTCATCCCCTTCCTAGGCCTCACCGTCGTCCACCGCCCTGGTGCTCTCGGCGCGGCGTGGTCAATGTGGTCAAGGAACGACTTCCATCGGAAGAGTACTGTACGTGGAGAGGCTAACAGCTGGGTCCACAACAGCCGCAAGGAAGTGCCTCCTTATTACGCGAAAAATAATTATTCCTCCACCTGAAAGCAGGGACCCACCGGACGGGCCACCGTATTTGGCGGAAAAAAAAGTTTCCCCCCTGACTGCTGGGACCCATCGAACGGGCCACCGTATTTCACGTAAAAAACGTTCCCCCGCTGTCAGCTCGGACCCACCGGAAGTGCCTCCTTATTACGCACAATAAAAGGAATACTCCCCCTGCTAGTTGGGACTCACCTTGGTGGGTGGCTGACTTGTGGGCCTACTAAGTTGACGAGGATGAAGTGCTTTGTCAACTTAGTCAATATGAACGATTCTAGCTCCAGTGACAGTGCGATGTCCATCCAACGGCCATAGTGCTTCTTCAACCTCTGGTCTTCTTGCTCCAGCCGCCCAAAGCAGCGTCGGTCGTGCCGCATGCTCCTGCCTCCCGTGGTTGGCTGTGCTGCCACGGAGGCCTCACCGCCCCCTACTATTCCCACCGCTGGCCAGGCCCTACGGCGACGGCAGCCTCACACCGCAGCCGAACTAGTGCACCCTCATACTCCTCTCCGCGCGGGCTGCCACTGCCGCTTCTTCCCCTGCTCCGCGTCGTCCCCTTCCTAGGCCTCGCCGCCGTCCACCGCCCTGGTGCTCTCGGCGCGGCGTGGTCAACGTGGTTAAGGAACGACTTTCATTGGAAGAGTACTATACATTGAGAGGCTGACAGATGGGTCCACGGCCACAGCAAGGAAGTGCCTCCTTATTACGCACAAAATAATTATTCTTCCACCTAACGACGGGGACCCACCGGACGGGCCACCGTATTTCGCAAAAAAACATTTCCCCCTGACTGCTGGGACACACCAGCTACATTTTCGCATGCAAGGAAGTGCATCCGGGCAAAAAAAGAACGATTCGCCCCCCTGACTGCTGGGACCCACCAGCTACATCTTCGCACGCAAGGAAGTGCGTGACAGTCGGGACCCACCTGGTCAAAGCGTACGTAGCGTTGTCATTCTGGTCGCGAACGTGTACGTACATAATGGTTGATGTAGAGGCGCGCACGTGTCGTAGTAGAGGCGCGCATGTAGCATGTACACGTACGTACAGCGGCCAGTGTGCAAGAAAGAAAATACGGCCACGTACATACATACGAGCAGGGTCTCAAACGCCTACTCGCGCATATGTACGGCCAGGGCTCGTGTACATGGCTGGGTCGGGACGGAGAAACTGCGTCGTCGTCGTGTTCATGGGGAGCCAACTGGCTGGGTCAGAACGAAATGCGTCGTCGTGTTCATCGGGAGGGCTTGGATGGAACAGCTGATGGAAACGAGGCATGTCGTACCGCAGAACGGAGGAAACGGCCTTGTGTTCGACCGGCCACGGTCGAAACGGGATCCTATTCATCGGGAGGGGTCTGGCATACCGCAAAACAGAGGAAACTAACCTCGTATGGTCGAAACGGGGGTCCTGTTGATCGGGAGGGGTGTGGCGTACCGCAAAACGGAGGAAACGGACTTGTGTTGGAGCGCTACGGTCGAAATGGGGGTCCTGTTCATCGGGAGAGGTGTGGCGTACCGCAAAAAGGTACTCACAGGATACTGTTCATCTCCACCATCGACCCCCTCCAGCCTCCACGGGCTACTGTTCATCCACCATCGACCTCCTCCAGCCTCCACCTGCGACTGTCCATCCACGGGCTCCTGTTCTTCCAGCCTCCACCGGGCGCTACTCCACCGGCTACTGTTCAACCAGCCCTCTCCACGGGCTCGTGTTCAACCAACCCTCCATGGGGTACTGTTCATCCAGGCCTCCACTGTCTACTGTTCATCCATCCCTCCACAGGGTGGTCCTGTTCATCCAGCCCTCCACGGGGTCCTGTTCATCCAGCCCCAACCGGCTCGATCGATCGGGGTCCTGTTCATCCAGAGGCAACACCACGGGGTCCTGTTCATCCACCCCCACCGGGAACTGTTCATCCAAACCCCCCAGCAACGCTCACTGTTCATCCAGAGGCAGCATCGATCGACTTCAGTTAGCAGCAGTTATGAAGGAATCGCTCGATCGGGTTCAGTTAACAGCCATCGATCGATCGCTCGGGTTCAGTAACGCGTAGCCTGCAGTGCAATCGCTTGGGTTCAGTTAGAGCCCAACGCCTCGCACCCACGCGCGTGTGTGTACGAGAGAAACGCGCATCGCTCGGCCCCAACCACCCACCGTAACCGGGAACACCCTGATATTTTCCTCGCCCTCGCTTCTACCATGGTTTTTTCCGTCATAGACGGCCCAAAGAATGTCATGCAGCTGTGTCTCCGACCCGCCCAGGACGAAAAGCCCATTTTCTGTCATGATTTTTTGTCATAGAAGTAGGACCCCACCACATATATGATGATACTGGGTTTTGTCACAATTATCATCGTAGAAGTGTCATAAGTATCAACAACAACAACAAAGCCTTTAGTCCCAAACAAGTTGGGGTAGGCTAGAGATGAAACCCATAAGATCTCACAAGCAACTCATGGCTCTGGCACATGGATAGCAAGCTTCCACGCACCCCTGTCCATAGCTAGCTCTTTGGTGATACTCCAATCCTTCAGGTCTCTCTTAACGGACTCCTCCCATGTCAAATTCGGTCGACCCCACCCTCTCTTGACATTCTTCACACGCTTTAGCTGTCCGCTATGCACTGGAGCTTCTGGAGGCCTGCGCTGAATATGCCCAAACCATCTCAGACGATGTTGGACAAGCTTCTCCCCAATTGGTGCTACCCCAACTCTATCTCGTATATCATCATTCCGGACTCGATCCTTCCTCGTGTGGCCACACATCCATCTCAACATACGCATCTCCGCCACACCTAACTGTTGAACATGTCGCCTTTTAGTCGGCCAACACTCCGCGCCATACAACATTGCGGGTCGAACCGCCGTCCTGTAGAACTTGCCTTTTAGCTTTTGTGGCCCTCTCTTGTCACAGAGAATGCCAGAAGCTTGGCGCCACTTCATCCATCCGGCTTTGATTCGATGGTTCACATCTTCATCAATACCCCCATCCTCCTGCAAGATAGACCCCAAATACCGAAAGGTGTCCTTCCGAGGTACCACCTGGCCATCAAGGCTAACCTCCTCCTCCTCACTCCTAGTAGTACTAAAACCGCACATCATGTACTCGGTTTTAGTTCTACTAAGCCTAAACCCTTTCGATTCCAAGGTTTTCTCCATAACTCTAACTTCCTATTTACCCTCGTCCGACTATCGTCAACTAGCACCACATCATCCGCAAAGAGCAGACACCATGGGATATCTCCTCGTATATCCGTTGTGATCTCATCCATCACCAAAGCAAAAAAATAAGGGCTCATAGCTGACCCCTGATGCAGTCCTATCTTAATCAGGAAGTCATTGGTGTCGACATCACTTGTTCGAACACTTGTCACAACATTATCATACATGTCCTTGATGAGGGTAATGTACTTTGCTGGGACTTTGTGTTTCTCCAAGGCCCACCACATGACATTCCGCGGTAGCTTATCATAGGCCTTCTCCAAGTCAATGAACACCATATGCAAGTCCTTCTTTTGCTCCCTACATCTCTCCATAAGTTGTCGTACCAAGAAAATGGCTTCCATGGTCGACCTCCCAGGCATGAAACCAATCTGATTTTTGGTCACGCTTGTCATTCTTCTTAAGTGGTGCTCAATGACTCTCTCACATAGCTTCATTGTATGGCTCATCAGCATAATTACATGGTAATTAGTACAACTCTGAACATCCCCCTTGTTCTTGAAGATTGGTACTAATATACTCTGTCTCAACATAGCGGTCCCAAGCCCGGGTAAAGGAGGAGGGTTGTGATAGGCTTGGCGAGCCAACGTAAAAACTCAGCTACTCTTATGGAGATGAAACCCAAAAGAAGTGTCATAAGTATGACAGAAAAAAATCGTTCGGCCCAAAATATCACGGATGTGTCTTTTTTTGTAGTGGGTCCCGCGGGAAACGAGCAGCAGGCGTCCTCTCTGCACCCCTCCGTGCGGCGGGATGGCTGCACCGCCACTCCATCGCTGACCCCAGCCGGTTCGTCGTCTCACGCTCGTCACGCTCCCGCAGACGTGCAGGCTGCGCTGCTCATGGCGCGCGAGCTCCTGCGCTACCGCCCCGTCGATGACCTCTATGTGGCCTGGCTGGACCGCCTCACTGAGCTCGTCAGCGCTGCAGGGGGATCCCCTGCACCATCCCTCTCGCTGCCTCGCCCTCCGCCAGCTGCGGGCGACGCAGCTCATGGAGCGCCTCCACCACCTCCGCACCAAGACGGCGTTCTGGCGCCAAGGCGTGTGGTCCCCCGGCGAGACCCACCGCGCCGGATGCCCGCGCGAGAAGAAGGAAGCTGGCAAGAAGTTCCCGGACCGCAAGAAAACGCTCCACCACTCCTAGCACCGCCATGTCAGGACCGCTTGCCGCGGCAAGGCCACGTGCCACTTGCCGTGGCAGCGCGGGGACACCAAGATCAAGCTCCACTCCCTCAACAGGCCCCAGTGGCCACGGCCGGCTGCCGCGCTTTCACCCCTGAGCTGTGTGGCGTCGTCTGGCCGGGCAAGTTTAAGCCGGACCTGCCTCCCTGCTACGACGGCACCCCCGACCCCGCGGAGTTCTTGCAGCTCTATGAGCTGAGCATCAAGGCGGCTAACGCTGACGAGAAAGTCATGGCGAACTGGTTCCCCATAGCTCTCAAGGACGGTGCTCACTTGTGGCTCCTGAACCTTCCCCCGGGCTCGATCTCCTCCTGGGGTGAGATGCGTGACCGCTTCATCGCCAACTTCCAAGGCACTCGCGACCGCCCCTTGGCTGCGGGTGACCTGCGCCGTATCAAGCAACAGCCAGGAGAGACCCTGCAGAAGTACATCCAACGCTTCAACAGCGGTCGCGTCAAGATCCCCAAGGTGACGGACGAGGCCATCATTTCGGCGTTTTCTGACGGTGTCCCCGACGTCAAGATGAAGGAGGAGCTCGCCATCCACGAGGAGTTGTGCATGGCTCTGGAGCTGTTCAACCTGGCGACCAAGTGCGCGAGAGCTGAGGAAGGGCGCCTTTCCCTCCTCGAGCTCCCAACTGCTGACCTGGAGGAGAAGAAAGCCAAGGCCAAGGATGTGAAGCGCAAGGGGGTGGCCGTGCTCGTGGCGGAGCCGGACACGAAGCGCGGCCGGGATCATCCCGAGTCATCCAAGAGCAGCCGACCGTTCTGCGCCTTCCACAACGTACACAGCCACAACACCAATGACTGTCAAGAGCTCAGGGCCATTCGAGAAGGACGCTTCAGTCGACGCCCCGAGCGCAACGACCGGGGCTACAGCCGAGGAGGAGGACATGGTGGAGGATGCTGGGACGACCGTGGCCCCCGCCAGGAGTGGCATGACCGGCCTCGTGAGGACCGCTAGCAGGACCAGCCTCGCAAGGAATCCTGGAGGGATCAGCCTCGCGAGGACCGCCCTCAGGGAAACGCTGGTCTTCCTCCGCTGCCGCCATCGCCCAGAAGGAACGACGACCACCATCAGGACGAGGGGGCTGGGGGCTTCCAGGAACCGTGTGCCATCGTCTGCATCTTGGGCGAAGCCCAAGCCCCAGCATCTCAGCGTATCTTCAAGCAGTTTGCTCGTGAGGTGAACGCGGTCCTTCCCAGGCTCGAGGCCATGCGCCTGCTCAGGTGGTCCAAGTACGCCATCACCTTCAGCTCGGCGGACCAGCTCAAGTGCGCTGCGACCGCTGGTGCTCTCCCAATGCTCTGCTCGTCTGTCATCAGCAACGTCCAAGTCACCAAGACCCTCATCGATGGTGGAGCAGGGCTCAACGTCCTGTCCATCGACACGTTCGATCGCCTTCAAGTACTCTATGACCAGCTACAACCAACCAAGCCTTTCTCAGGAGTGACCGATGGTTCCACCACCCAGATTGGGCAGGTCCGCCTTCCTGTCACCTTCGGCGGGCACGACAACTACCACACCGAGCTCATCGACTTCGACCTCGCCCACATTCGTCTGCCATACAACGCCATCCTTGGGTACCCAGCGTTGGCCAAGTTCATGGCAGTGACCCACCACGGCTACAACGTCCTCAAGATGCCAGGGACTGGCGGTGTCATCACAGTCACCTGCGAGGAGAAAGATGCGGTGTGCTCCCTCGAGTGCGCCTTCCAGGCCGCAGCAATCGAAGCCCCCGACAATGAAGGAATCTTATAGCCTCCTGAGGCCATCCCCAAGAAGACGAAGCAGCTGCTCCGCCAAGGGCCTCAGGAGAGCGGCGTCACTAGCAACACCACCTCAAGACCTGCACCCTCAGATGGGGCGCCTCCCTCCCGCGCATAGGAAGGCACGCCTGGTGCCCTCCTTGGGCAGGGCTCGGGGGCTCTCTTCTGGAGGGCCTCACACCTTGCCAACATCACGAGGGAGGTGCTCGGGCACCACCTGGAGGTGTGCTTTGCGACACGTTCCCTCAGGAGGGCGCCAGGCGGGGAGTGCCTGGCGCTCAAGAGTTCATCACCCAGACTACCGAGGAGCTTCAAGAAGTAAGATCCATGCGCGGCGACCGCCGCCTGCCTGGCGCAGCTCCCCATCCAGACGAGGATGGCGGGCTGCGCATCTGCATCGACATCCAGGGCTCAACAGGGCCGCATCTCAGGAGCTTTTTTGGCCTACGCGCGTGGGACGTTGCGAGGGCCCGCCCCATAGCTACATCTGCATGCCGTTCAGCCTGCCGAGCGTGGCATCCGCCTTTCAGCGCCACCTACGGAGCGTCCTGGCGGCTCGGGAGGCCAGGCACCACGCAGTCTTGGAGGAGATGGAGACGGTCCTCAAGGAACCGCCTGGGCCTCCAAAGCCTCCCGAGGCTCAGGGTCCCTGTGGCTCGTGCGGAGCAACCCCATCGCCACGCGTCCTCAGCTACCACAACACCCCTTCAACAATGGAACCAGGTGACATTTTCCAAGTTTGTTTAGTTGGGAGCGCCCGTCGGGCTGCATCATTCCCAGGTCGCATGGGTCCGTCCTTGCGGCATGTATCCCTTTTTTATGTCTTTAGCTTACTCTGCTGGGGGCGCCCCTCCGACTGCATCATCCCCAAGCCGCTCGGGTCTAACCCAGTAGCATGTATCGTTCTTGCGTTTACCTAAGCTAGCTTGCTTTCCATGCGCATTTTGTCTATGGTTATCACCTTCTTGATTGTCACCCACCATGGAAGCCGTGCGCCGATCGTTTTTTCTTCAGGATCCTTCGCATAAGAAGGCTAGGCACGGCATCTGTGCTCGGGCCCGTCCCTGCAGCGTCGATAAATCTAACGGCTAAGCTCTGTCTGGCGGGCCGGCCCCGTTCACGCCACCTCTTGGGGTCGTTGGTGCTTGGCCTTCTCATGTGATAACCTCAGGAGGTTCGTTCGGCGCAGGTTGACTAACCATCTTGCAGGAACACCACAGCTATCAAGAACCAAGACCAGGCGCAACCCGCCTTGAGGTAGGGCCTCGTGAGTCCCGCGCTGGCTCACGGGTGCCCAGACACACCTCGTCTAGCCCTGTCGTGCAAGCCACGTGTCAGGGTGGGGCTGTACACGCCCCGGGGGCTCTCCGCAGTAGGGCGTCCCCTCCCACGCACCTCTGGAAGCACCATCCTCCACACTGGAAGTCGACACTACCGAGGAGCGATAATGCCCGTGCAAGTGCGGAAGTGCTATCCTCCGCGCGGGTGATAAACAACTGAGGGCGGCCCCTTCGCCGCATCAACCTCAGGGAGCCCTTGAGCTTAGTGTCTAGCCTCATCGCAACGCCTCCCCTCGGGAGAGTCGCGCGAGGGGGCTGGGCACGGGGGCTACGCTTGGGTCACGCCCAAGCATACACCGCCCTGCCAGGTCCCCAAGACCTGGTCGTCGCGCGCCCCTCCCGAGCCGAGCCTCAGCGAGGGAAAAGGTACGAAAGTTATTTGAGCGTCAAGGGGGACTCCTGAGCATCACGACTCAGGAGCCTAACTAACCACGTAGCCCCTCACTCCTTGGTCCCGTCCTGGTCTCCGGTCGGCCCAACGGCGGTTGAGGTATGCGCGGGGTCAGGCCCTGCCAATGTAGAACACTAGACCAGCCCCTGCGTCTCCTCCCCGTAAGTTGTTTGCACGTCAAGGGGGACTGCTGAGCATCGCGACTCAGGAGCCTAACTGGGAACGTAGCCCCTCACTCCTTGGTCCCGTCCTGGTCTCCAGTCGGCCCAACGGCGGCTGAGGTATGCGCGGGGTCGGGCCCTGCCGACGTAGAACTTAAAGCAAACGGGAGGAAATAACAAAATCTCAGGCAAATATTACAAGACATATTGTTCTCCCAATACCAAACACAAGTTTAAATGCCTCCATGAGGCATGGTGCATGTTGCAGGAGTTAAACAGGAAAGGAGCCGCCAGCAGGTCACCTCGTCATCCCTGGACGCCGTCGTCACCTGCAAGGGATGCTTCTCCCACAGCAGCGTCGCCCTCACCCGTGCCGCCTGCTGGTGTTGCAGGCTCAGCAGCACCACCAGTTGGGGTGCAGGGTCGAAGGAGCGGAACTTCTTCAACAAAGCTTCCACCTGGCCTACACAGCCTCGGCAGCAGCTACGCGGCGCTCGTCATTCACAGGCTCCAGCAGCTCGTCGAGGTTGGCGGTGGGATCGCAAAGATGGAGGTCGCTGAAGACGCGCGTCAACGCGGCTGAGGAAAGAACACAGGCTTCAGCCTCTGCCATGGGGCCGATACCACTCACGACTTCCTCAAGCGCCTCGACCAAGTAGGGAAGCAGCTGGGCGGGGCCTTCCTCGTCGGTGGTCAGCGGCTTCTCCAAGCCCTTCTCGTGGAGTGCCTTCAGTGCCATGCAGGACCTCTCCTCGAGGAGCGCGAAGGCCATGCGGTCCTCGGCCAGGACCTTCGCCTTGGCGTCAAGATCGGCCTTTTCCGCCTCCACCTTCTGCTCCAGCTCCTCCAGCTGGCTGCATTCTGCGGCATGCGCCTTTGCCAACTCTTCCAACTCGGCGTCGCGACCCTTGGCGGTGTCCTTCCAAGCCTTCATATTCTCCTCCTCTACCTTGCGGCCACGAGCTTCCTCCACACGCTCGTTGCGCAGGGTCTTCAGCCCGGCCTCCAGCACCCGGCAGCGATCCCGGGCGGCCTCGACATCCTTCAGCGCCACCTTGCGAGCAGTCGTGGCCTGGGCGGTGGCCTGCTTCTCCTTCTCGGAGGCTACCGCGGCCTAGCTCAGCGTCGCCCGAACGGACGCGTCAGAATGAAGCCAGCCAGAGACCAGCTCCAAGCGCCCGGCTACCAGGTGGGAGTCGGCGCCCTGGAGATCTTCTCGCAGCCGGGTAATCTCAAAAAGAGCATGCTCCAAGACATCAGGGGAGTCGGAAGGACCTGGAATCAGCGGTGCAGCAGGAGGAGGAAGAGGCGACATCGTCACCATAGCCTGGGAGACCGGAGGCTCCTGAGCTTTGGGGACCTCACCAGTCGCGCCAGACATCAGCGCCTCCGAAGCCAGCGGGGCCACGGGGCTGACTCTTCACGAGGATGCTCCTCTATGCCTCACGAGGATGACCGGGCCGGGGAGGTGCGAGCGCTGTCGCTCCCCTTCTCCACGGAGGGAGGTGTGACTGCCGCGGGTGGATCGGTCCCGGGCAGTGTCTCCGTATCCTCCTTCCCCTTCTTCGCCGCAGGCGGCGGCCTGGCCAATCAACGGTGAATGTCAAGAATCAGCAGCATAATCGAGAACAAGGTGGAGCACAAACACTTACTACTCCAGCACGGTGTAGTCCACCCTCCGCATGCTAAGCTTGAAGCCTAAAAGCCTCACAGCCTGAGGCGCGGGCGCGCGAACCCCAGAGGCAGAAGAATGAGCAGCGGATGGGCGAGAGGCAGCTCCAGGTGGACTCAGAGCAGGAGCGTCATCTCGGGAGATCAGCGCCGACCTGCCCCTCGTCGGAACCGCGGACGGAGACCCCTGCTGGGGGCTGGCCCTGGACATCGTTGCGCCCCCAGCTTCGGGCGGTTCCTTCCTCGCCCAGCGGCCATCAGCACCATCATCATCATCGGGCATGGAGCTGAGGATGTCGGCCTTGCGTGGGGGAGAGGTTTCTCCTGCCCCCTCATGGGTCGCCTCCGAGTTGTGCTCCCCATCTTCCTCCTCCTCTCCCTCCCTGCGGGACTCGTCGGAAGACACGTCCACCAGCATCGTTGCCACCAGGGGCCCAGAGGGCGCCGGCGGCACCAGCCCGCGCCCGTCAAAGGTGGGCATGGCGGCCGTGACCTGCGCCCCGTCCTCGCGAAGGAACAGAGGAACGAAGATGCTCAGCGGATACCCGACCAGGAGGCGGAGACCACAGCTGGCTCCTCTTTGGGCAAGGCCGTCAGACTCAGGCGAAGCTTGTCCTCCGCGCCCCCAAGCGTCCACAAGGGGAGCGAGCATGCCTGGAGCGGGGCCACGCGTAGCATCAGGAACTCCCTTAGGAGCATGGCCCCCGTCAGCTTCGCCGCCTTCGCGTTGCCCGGCTTCCGGTCGGCAACCATCTTCTCCAGCACGGGCTTCGCCCGATCATCAGTAAGCTTGGCACAAGACCACCCTTCGTCGGACTGGGGCATCCCCGTCGGCAGCGCCAACCGAGGATGGATGCACTTAGCATCCATCATGACCCACTTGCTCCTGAAGCCATCGGCCTTCTTCCCAGCCTTCGAGATTGCGTTAGCCTTGCCGGCCACGATGAAGTTGGCGCACCCAGAGGTATGACCGTCGTTGATTCGGAGGAAGAAGAAGTGGCGCAGCAGAGCCACGGACGGCATCACCCCGACATACGCTTCAGAATAAAAGGCGAAGATCGACAAGAGAAGAACGGAGTTGGGATGGAGATGAAGGGCCTGCAACCTGTAATGGCGGAGGACGGCATAGAAGAAGTCGGAGAAGGGGGGACCAGGCCCACGATGACGCTGCTCATAAAGAAGGGGTAGAAGGTGCTGCCCTCGGGCTCCGGCTCGGCGGAGCCGCCCCGGAGCTTGGTCTCCCCCCTCTCGTTGCTCTCCCCCGCCATCAGCAGGCGCGTGGCGGTGAGGTTCTTCTCCGAGACATTGGGCGCGTCCATAGCTGGCTCATACCAGCCGGGCGACGAAGCAGCCTTGACCTTGCGGGGCACCATTGGACGGAAGCTCGGAAGGGATTGAAGCAGATCTAGAGGATTCGGGGGCAAGGATCGAGAAAGGGGATCTGGAGCAAGGCAAAAGGAAGCAATGAAGGCAAGCGTTGCCCGCGCCAGTCTTTTGTCAGGCGGGCAGTTGCCGAGGCAGCGTGGGGAAGCAGAGACGCCCACGTCCAATCAATCGCCACGCGTCGGCCAAGGCCGCAGGCTATTGGGGCCCGCGGCGCTCCGCACTTGTCCTTTGGCTTTGCCCCAAAGCCAAGTCCGAGCGCGCCTTGGGCACGGGGGCTACTGTCGGTGTTCTGGGAATGGGGGTCCCCAGACTTGCCTGCCTGCGGCCCATGGCGTGGCTCCACCTGCGGCCCTGTACGGCCCATCTTCACCAGCAAACACTCAAGACCCTCGCGAGGGGCCAAGCCTCGCGAGGCGGATGACGCAAGGCCTCCTCGGGGACAGCCTCACCAGGCTAGGCTCGCGAGGGGCGGAGAGATCAAGGCAAGGGGAACCTCGCGAGGTTCCCATGACGTAAGCCATGATGACCAAGGCTAGGCGGGCGCCAGGCGGGTGCCAGCGCGCACAGTGTCCTCGCTTCCTCTTTGGTGCTAAAGGGGCAAGCGCAGGCGAGGAGTCCCGAGGCATCAGGCAAAGGTTTCCATATCGGTGCAGCAAGACCAAGAACAGAAGGATGGCAAGACGGAGGTCACCGTGGAGCCCAAGACGGCGTCATCACCAGAGGCTTTGGCAGGCGAAGACCACCTTTGGTCAGGATAGCTTGTACTAGGTGTCCCCCTTCAAACTGGCCGTTCTGGAATCCCTTCCCGCTCAATATTTGGGAAGAGGACCAGGGCCTCTATAAATAGGACTAGCCACCACAATAGGAGGCAACTCATCTAGGAGGAGAACCATTCATCCATAGCCTCACTCAAGCTCAGCGAGCACAAGAACACCTCTCCTCACGAGGCTGTTCTTCCTTTGTAACTGTTCATCCTCAGCCCAAGAGGCAATCCACCACACCACACTGGAGTAGGGTATTACACCACAACGGTGGCCCGAACCAGTATAAACCTTGTGTCTCTGTGTTCTTTGGGTCCGTCGAGCTAGGCCGTGAGATCTTGGTGCGAGCGAGCTAAAGGGAGGAGAGATCTTCGTGCACACCCCAGTGTTCGAACCTCAAGGGTTTTGCCGGAACCCGAAATCCAACAAATGTTGACGGAGAAACTACAGATAGATACAGAGATGGAAATGCTAGCTAGAGGGACATCGGCTAGTTTGAGTGTTGGAGATGACCGCCG
>NC_057802.1:147716471-147763431 GCF_018294505.1 Triticum aestivum
ATAGAAAGATAAAGATGCTAGCTAGTGTGCGTTAGGGATAGGAGTCGAGTGGATTAGAAGGCTAAGTTATGTGTGTGGGTGTGAGAGAGATGGAGAAAGGGTGCATGTGATTCACATACAAACAAATATCAAAGAGAAATGAGATCCCAAGAGATAGAGTTTTGTGTCTGCGAGAGGGAAAGATATTTCACAACGAGAGTGGTAGCTAGAGAGACATATGAGGGAACGCAAGATATATCTAGGGAGAGAGAGTGTGTGTGAGCGACATACAAGAGAATGGTGGAGAGATATGAGACCCTGGGAGACAGAGTTTGTGTTCGTGTGTGAGAATGAGATATTTAAGAGGAAGAGTCGTAGCTTCTCATACCTAAGGAGTGAAGACATGTCTGTGTGAGAGGGTGTGTGCGAGTGGCACACAGGGGAATATTAGAGAGAAATGAGACCCCGGGAGACGAAGTTTGTGTTTGTGTGAGAGAAAGATATTTCACATGGAGAATCATAGTTAGAGACACATAGCAGGGAACGAGATATACTTAGAGAGAGATAGAGTGCTGGAGGTCGAGGGAGAGAGTACCGTCAGTGTGTTACGAAGATAAAAGATCATTGTCGATATACAGGTAGCACGAGAGATACCTGAGAGACGATGAACGCGTATAGGTCTAGAGAGATACTCCTATATAAGCATGAGTGATAGCTATATGAGACGAATATCTGGATTAAAGGGGACTCAAATATTTAAACTGGAGATGATCACGACATCGATAATATCATAACGCAAATTGGTGTATCAAACATGCATATTCATTTGAATTTGGGGACACTGTAATGATATATAGTTTATCAATATTAGTGATCCATAGATTCTTTAATTAGAGACAATGCATGGTTTATATGCAATTAATGTCTAAACGGGATTACACTATATGTTGCGTGTGTGAAACACATTATACATGTTTGAGAAGTAAAAAATTAAACCCGCATGAAACACACATTAATTGGAGACAGTTAGCGAGGAATGCATACATTGGATTTCAACATAAAGTGGTTTCAAATATTTGAAAATCCAAATTAAGATGGATACAGCCTTATGAATCTGAGATCATGCCATTTGTAAACCATATTTATGTATAAAGGGTGTTGTGCTTTTGAAAGTATATATATAAAAAATGATGTATATAGAATTTTATTCCAATCAAAAACGGATCCTGCCCGAACAAAAATAGAATACAAACTGGATTTGAATTGAGTTGGCACGGTAAACGTGCACTCTTGCTCTGCAAAAATTTGAACGAAGCGGGGAAAGTCGCAGTAACCGCCCGAAACCAAAATCTGCGAGATGGAAATTACTGCCTATACCTGCCACGCAAAGCATATCGGCTCGATTTCTATAGGTTTCGAGAGGGGTAGGTTTGTAATTTCACTCAAACGTGACATAACCGCCTCTCACCCGGATTCATACACGGTGGGCGCCAAAACATGAATATTAAGTCTAGTACTACAGTACATGCAAATGTTGTGTTTAATTAGGTGGAGCTATGATTGTCGGGGGTCACCCCCTCGACCTTAGATAAAATTGTGAAGCTCTATTTAGGGTTGTTTAGATTATATTTGTCCCCACCCTCCCAACCACCGATTGGTTGTGCACCCCCCACCCCTCCTCCCTGGGAGAATATCATGTGCCCCCATACCTTAGAGGCTATATGCCGATACGAGTTGCTTGGAGCTTGTAGATCTGAGATATAGCAGCTCACATGATGTCTTAATATTTTTACAGGAAACCTTGATGAGTTTGAGAATTGCACACAATTTGTACAAAAACTACTCAGATGCCCTTGGATCCCATATCCAACGACCTCGAAGCTAGTGTCACTGTAGCATCTAAGATGAAGGAGGACATCATATTCTCCTGTATGTAAGAATATCATGTGCTACCACACCTTAGATGCTTTGGTGATACAAGCTCTTCGAAGCCGTTGGATTTGTGACCCAACGCCTCCTCGGTGGTTCGAATGGTTTTTTGCAGAAAAGCCCCCAAAGAGTTCAGCCACTGCTTACAAGCACAAAGACTGCTCAGGTGCCATTGGATCTCAGATCAAACAACCTCGAAGCTCGTATCACTATAACATCTAAGATGAAGGAGGACATCATATTCTCCTGTATGTAAGAATATCATGTGCTACCACACCTTAGATGCTTTGGTGATACAAGCTCTTCAGAGCCGTTGGATTTGTGACCCAACGCCTCCTCGGTGGTTCGAATGGTTTTTTGCAGAAAATCCCCCAAAGAGTTCGGCCACTGCTTACAAGCACAAAGACTGCTCAGATGCCATTGGATCTCAGATCAAACGACCTCGAAGGTCGTATCACCGTAGCATCCAAGCTGCGAGAGCACCTTATGTTTTCTCGCACGGGAGAATATGAGGTGCTCCCGCACCGTAGATTCTATGGTGATACGAGTTCACGGAGATCTAACGGCCCAAAGTAGGAGATTTGAATGTTTTTGCAATATACGGCTGAGAGAGTTTAGGAATTGCGTAGAAAGTACAAGTACGACGCATGTGCCATCTGATCACTGATCATATGACCTAGATGCTCATATCACCGTAGCGGGTAATTAAGCTACGGGGAGCACCTAATATGAGCAACGGGAAGCCGTTGGATCCAAGATGCAGCGTCACACACGAGACCTGAATGTTTTATTTGCAAAAAAACCATTGGAGAGTTTGGAAATTGCGCATAATTACAAAGACTACTCCCAAGCCATTGGATCTCACTTCCAACGGTGTAAAAACTCGTATCACCATAGCATCTAGCTGCGGGGTGGATGTGATATTCTATGCCGCTGTCATTTTTGTTCGTAAACTTGCAAAATACGTGTAACTTGTGTCGTTACTTGTCTAACCGCGCAAAGTGTTTGTTAAAAAAACCATCCTACACTGAAATATCGGAACAACACACGGGGGTCCCACTTGTCATTAATCAAATTTGGACCTAAAACTAACAAATCTGAAAGACGAGATTCGGACTGGCAACCTGGACTACAAAGCATAAGTCGATAGCCTGAAACAACAACGGTTGTTGGCTTTGTCCCATAACTTGATTTTATACAGTATTACGTTGAGTAGAGTAGAGGAAGTGCCTCGTCTACACGTGCATGACCGTTGACTCACTTACTGGTGGGTCCCAGGTCTGCGATCTCTCTCTTCTCTCCATCCTCTAACCTTTGCACGGGTACACACGAAGAGCGGCGCTAGCTTGCCGTGGTGTTATTACAACTAAAAAAGCTTGGAAAATAGAAGAATCGCCTAGAACAAGAGACGTTGTGGCTGGTCGAGTCGGAGCTAACCACACCTATCCTCCGTGCCATGTTAGCATGATGAAGCTGTGTGCCTAGTGGGGTGTTTTCGACCGACTGGCTGGGTCCCGAGGTCGAACCATCGGTACTACGTCTGATACAGTAAATTTTTACACGCACATTTTTCCTCCGTGCCGAGACATGGCACACCCTACCGCGTAGTTTCGGGGTCCTCCCGGGTGGTGCACGCATATATTCTTCCTGACGTGGGACGCCTTACCGCGCCTTTTCGCCGAAGCAACTAAATAAATGAGTCGTCAAATCACGAAAGACCACTTTTCCCGCCGAGTACATCAGTGAAGCACGGTGGCTAGCTAGTTGGGCTAGTTCGACCGATTAGCTAGGCCGCCGCCACATTTGTTTTCCCCCCTTTTTTATCTACTTGCCGGCAGGTAAATTTAAACATCCACCGCGGCGTTGCTCTGGTGTTTGAGTGCGGTAGGATTTTTAATTTTTTGATTGATGGGAGCAGCCGCGGCAGGAGTTTTAATTTTTTGATTGACGGGAGCAGGCGCAGCAGCAATTAGTCACGATGACTCCGCCTGTAAACCCACTGCTCCCTGATGTGAGAAGTCGTCGACTGGTGTTTTACCATGGTGAAAACCAAAAGATCCCCCGCTCCTCGGCTGGCTCCCTCCGCCTTCCCATAGATTGCATTGCCTTTCAGCCGTTTCGCCCCCTGCATCACCAACGTCGTGCGCCTCGAGAAGCAGAGGGACTTCGGTGGTGTTTAGGCGCCCTCTGCATGGGCATGTCCATGTCGCGGCGCAACATGACCATTGGATCAAACTCAGACGGTGCAGATCAGTCACTGTAGCACAAAGCGTGTGGGTGTGTTTGGTTGCATTCTCATCTCAATGTAGTGTGTAAGTTACCTTACGAAAACCAAATAATCCCAAAACACTTAGGCACGGTACATTAACTCCCTCCCCGTTTCTTGTTTTGTGACATATCAACCAATAAGAGACATGGGCCGTGCATGCTTTCAATGACTTGAGACTAATAAACATGACATGCAGTGGTTAGTTCGTTGCATGCAATGCTATTAATTAGCAAAAAGACATTAAGTTTTCTCGTTTTACTCTCCGCCTTGGTCGTAGTGCACAACGTAAGATGACTTACACACCTAGACGGAGTAGTTGTTTCCTCTTCGTGTATTTGTGTTAACCTACTAGTGTGGACTCATGCACCCTTCATGCACTCTGCCAAACACCCAAAATTGGGTCGAGAAGGAAACTTTTGCTCCCATCCTGTGCACCCTTCATACACCCTGCCAAACACTATTCGTGCTTCATATGGTTCATGTTTCGTGGAGTACTGTAGCACCATACTCTCCGTTCGCTGTAGACCTAGTTCTGTTAACATTGATCTCACCGTTCATTCTCGACCGGACAGTCGAGAAAGCGGTACTATGTTACTAAATTACTGTTCATATAGTTGACATGCGCACAACATCATTTGTCGTCGTCATATATTACTACACTAGCAACAAGATTATGTAGTACTGACGTATGAACCACTGCACATGCCTAGTAGTAGGAGCACTGTGTATGTTCAAGTGGTTGCCGTGTTTCGCACTCCTCCGTCGTAAGAGTGGAAACGCTTGCTGTAATCATTTTTTTCTTCAGAAAAACAGTGGACACGCTCTACCGTGCGGATCCTCCTCCAGCCATGCACTAAATTACTCACTTTCGCCGACGTGTGGGACAGCCAGCATCGGGGTCCACCAGCCATGCACTAAATTACTCCGTAGTAGAGTGACGGTAGACTACCCCGATCGAAGCATCGCAGTAATGCCCAATGAGCCGTCAAATCACAAAACTCCCTCCTTTCCAGCAGTAAGTTGGACGGATGAAGCAACCATCATTTCACTCTTCTCTCTCAGCTTCCTCTCTACCCAACCCTCGCTTCTCCCTCATCTTGTTCCTCATTTCTTCAAGAAAACCCCGACCTGCTTCTGCCATTGTTCTTCTCTCCCAAAGAAGGAAAGGTGAGCGCATCAATGGTGTTGATTTTCTCCAAGGCCCGGTCTTGCAACCCCGAAACTGATCCTATAACTCCCTCTCTTTTCTTCTTTTGGGTTTGTGATTATGGTTTCTTTTCTTTTATTTCTATTTGACAGTTTCTTGATGGACGCTGGAGCACCAGCCCAAGTGATGTCTATGGCTCTGGCCAAAACGTCGAGGCTCATGGTACGAAGAAGTGCAAGCACCCCGCCGAGACTACCGCAGACAAGCTCAAAGCCATCGCCCTGTCCAAGCCCCCCTCTCCGGAGTCCCTCATTAAGCAAGTCCAGGTAATATCTCTTCTTGACGATCTTTTTCTCGATCTTGATCGTGTTTTTTCATCTAACATGCAGTACTAGTACTAGTAGTACAACTTTCTGGGTGATCTTGCATGTGATTTTTGTGTGCCAAATGACGGTTCTAAATTCCTATTTTGACCAAAACATGCGAGAGGTTGACACTGATTTCTTATAGATTACTTTCAACTACTCCCTCTGTCCCAAATTTCTTTTCTTAGATTTGTCTAGATACAGATGTATCTAATACTAAAATGTGACTTGATACATCCGTATCTAGACAAATCTAAGACAAGAATTTTGGGATGGAGGGAGTACTTTATGAACATCAATGCTACCTTTGAAGAGGGCATATTTGCCTCAGTAACTTGTGTTATGGATATTGCAAGTAATCCCTCTACTCTCATGCCTTTGAAGACATGTTCTAGTGTCTTTGTTCACTCATTTCTGTGCGTATATGTAGTCATATATGGAGTATAATATCGAAAATCATCTTATATTTCTGAACGGAGGTAGTAATAAAATATGGTTTCTGTTTGAATTAGAACTAGGTCCGCGGTGGAGATGAAGTTCTCAAAGTCATGCCATGTGAACTGGAAGACCTGAGGATGAGTTCTACTGCTAAACTATCCAGCTGTTGTGTCCTTGTCGCCACATGTCCTAAACTAGTGTTTTCCTGTAGCATTGTTGTCAGGCGTGTTCTCGAGTCTGTACTTGACCACAACAATGTCCTGGTTGTGCCTTCGATTACGAAGGGTGTGGTTCTTGTAAAGCTTTCCAACAAATCTGATGCGGCCTGTCTTCATGATCATGTTTATGAGTGGAAAGACCACTCTGTTAGGTTCTCCAAGGTTGACAAGATGGTGATGGTGCATGTAGACATCTCTCACGAAGTCCATGGCCTAGTCAGTTATGCGGGGTTCATCCCGTAGGTCGGTGGCAAGAATAGTCTGCAGAGTTTAATTAGTGCAACTTTGCTTGTCTGTAGTAAGTACTATTGTTCAGTGCTTGATTTGTGTTTGTGAACCCTGTATTGTTTATTAGTATTGCCGCTTTTGGTGTGTGGTCAATCCTGAGAACGGTCTATGTTAATGTCTGTCCACTCAATTCAGTCTGTATATTTTGAAGTATCCAGATCATCTTTTTTGTGAGGACGGTTTATCAATTATGGTTACACTCCAATATCTGTATGCATTGCAGGGTTTATCGCACCCACCAGGATTTCTAGTCCCATGGATGTTCGGTCCATACGATTTGTCACGACCTTTGGACTATCCTGCTTGTGGGAGTAGGCGGGGCCCCTGCATGCCACCCGTAGTTGGACGATCAATCTT
This sequence comes from Triticum aestivum, assembly GCF_018294505.1. NCBI lineage: Eukaryota > Viridiplantae > Streptophyta > Magnoliopsida > Poales > Poaceae > Triticum > Triticum aestivum. The sequence continues at coordinate 147,723,462 of NC_057802.1, forward strand.
CTATTTAGTACTTCAACATAGTGATTTCCTGGTAAGGATTCACTCGTGTCACATCAAGTAAATCTTATTGATTTACTGTCTAAATCTTATTGATTTAATGTCATGTTTTCTTTCTTTTCCTGCAATTTTATGATGCAGGTTTTGCCATGTGGCATTCATCATAGAATAAACCGTTTGGTTTGCTCTACGATGGCTATTTTTGCAGGTTTCACTTCTTATGTCGTGTCAGTAACGAAGGCACTGTCCATCACTTATATCACTGGAAAAAATTGGGTCAGTCTGTTGTCTGAGTACAAGTTGAATCCCTATGATGAACTGCAGTTTGGTTTAACAAAAACGCCACAATTAGTCCTTCTCGCGTTTAAAAGAAATCAAGAAAAAAAACTGGATCACGGTCATGAAGCCTAGTCAAGTTAGAAAGCTGATCATACTAGACCAGACACGATCGCCGCTGTCTCGCACATCGGTACCACCTTCAGCAACGGATCGAGCACCGGCAGTTGCTCTAGCACTAACAGCGGTAGCAGCTCAGTCTGATTCAGCTGAGGATTGGGCACCGACCGCGTCAGCGGATCAGGCTGATCTACCGCAGGATCGGGCATCGACACCGGCACCTGCTCCGACACCGGCACCAGCTCTACAAGGAGCACCATATCCGGCAGCGGCGGCGGCTTCGGCACCTGCACCAACACTTGCACTTGCATCTGCTCCAGCCCGTGCAACGGCAACCGAACGAGCAGTTGCACCGGCAACAGACTGGGTTGCAGTTCGCACTTCATATACCAAAGTCCTTACAAAAACCGACATGTCCACCTTCTTGGTAAGCATTGGCCGCTCAAGGGTTTCAGTCTTTTTTATTTCCATGTTGTTTCGCATGATTCACTGTGTTGATCTAACTGTTTGGGTATGTCTTCTTGTTTGCAAACAGAGAATTCCTAGAGCAACGAGGGAGTCGTTCAACAATCCGGGCGACAGTGGCCAAGTTTCTCTTACCATGCGCAACCTTGGTGTGAATGAACTTGCTCAATATACCGTAAGTACAAAGGATGGTCGCATGATGATTGATGCTAAAGGATGGTCAAGGTTCAAATCTAAATCATATCTTGCGGTAGGGGATGATGTCAAAATCGAACTTTCTCGGCAAGGAGAGCTGGTCCAAATCAACTTTGAAATTCTTCAGTACTGCCGAACTGATCTATCCGCCGAGAGATTTTGAGGTAATACTCTGGCATGGTGAAACAAGTGTCCTGTGTGTATAAGTAGTACGACAGTATCATTGATAGAATTGCAACTCTGATTGCTGGTTAGGAACCGTCGTTTGATTTCATTCCAACAGCTGCTGTGCTTCATTCAATTTTGTCTATTCGCCTTGCGACAGCATCTAAAACCAATGCCGTACCGACCGCTTGCAATATGAAAAGCGCTGAGGTAGAACACATGGCCCCCAAATATGCAGGCCCACCGGCCTATGGCCCAAAGTCCAGAACCATGAGCCTGTCTGAGTATTTCTCAGCTGAACCCCCATAATGCCCGTGCGTTGCACGTAACATCAAGATGCATTTGTATGAGTATTTTGTCTTGTGAGAGAAAAGGATGAACGAGGGAAGGCCTTAATTGCAAATGCGGAGAGGTGTGTGTGTACCTTTTTGCAAAATTGCCATAGTTTCCTTCCTATCCGTCAGATATAAATCGTACGGCCTATATTGCAGGATGAAAAAGCTTTATTGCTATCTCTAGAGGTAATCCACATTGATGTAATGAAAGCGAAGGACCCACAACAATGACAGAACGCCCCGAGTAATCGACCCGTTTCCCAAGCAGAGTCTCGCGAAACCTTCCCTCTTTACCTTCAATTACATCTGAAAGTGATTTGTATACTTTATTGTGACCATCCCTCGTCGGTTGCCCGCGGGACCCACTATCAAGAAGTGTATCCACGGCTTCTTGTACCAATTTTTCCTGGCACATTACTAAATCTACTGGCGCTAATTCACTTCTTTTTAATATATAGGCAAGATTGTTGTTCCGACGGATAACTCTCTTATAAAGTTCATTAATGTCTGAAGTCACTACTTTATCTCTAGACCTATAAACAATAGGTCTCAATTCGGGAGGAAGAACTGGTAATAAGCACAAAACCATCCATTCTGGTTCTACATTTGTTTGAATAAAATGTTTCGCCAATTGCATGCGTCTAATCAAAAAAACTTTTCTTATTCGTCTTTTTGTATCTTCCCACTCATCTCCACTATACCCCTCGTCTTATAATTCCTTCCATTCGACCAAAGAATTCTCTATAATAATTCGCAAATCCAAATCTGCTAATTGTTCTCTAATAGCACCTGCTCCTGTCGCAATTTCCCGATTTCAAAATGTTGCAAAGCCTGGGGTAGAAAAAAAGGGAGAAATGTTGTGGTTACAGGATGCAATTTCCTCTTCGAATAAACCTCGTAATCGTAAAAAAGTGGGTTTTTTAGTGATGGGCCTAGCAAAAGAGAAAACGACGTATACTAGGCCCTCCAACTTCTTAAGAGGTTTATCTAAAAGATTCGCGATATAACTAGGAAGACCTTTCAAATACCACACATGAGTCACGGGTTCCTGTTTCTAGAACATATGTGTAAATGATGAGCACATCTCCCCTACTCCACCATCACAGGTGCTAGCTCTAACTTGGCACTATTATATGTGGTTGCATGTTGCGTATGATGTCTAGCTTGTATTGCTTCTAACTTTGTTGAATTGTATCTGCTTACTTTACACATAATGCATGTGAATATGACACGTGTTCCTGTTTCTAGGACATATGTGTACATGATGAGCACATCTCCCCTACTCCACATCACAGGTGCTTGCTCTAACTTGGAACTGTTATATGTGGTTGCGTTTTCCTTATGATGTCTAGTTTGTATTGCTTTTGATTATGTTGAATTGCATCTGCGTAGCTTACAACTTATACCTGCAACGATCACTTACCCATAAGACACATTTAACTTGGGACTATGATGTAGGTTGCATCTTGCATTGTCTTCTAGCTTGTACTGCTTCTAATTTCTTGAAATGGCACTTACGACGAGACACTTTTTACCTGATAGAGTGATATTGGTTGCATGTTCATATGGTGCCTAGCTTTCATATCTTCTAATTTTGTTGAAATGCCTTCCGCTTACTGTTTTTTCATACATATTCCATCCTCCTATAGTACGTGTGAATATGAAACGCTGTCTTTTTTTGTATATATTCCATCCTCCTATCCTGCGCTTGCCTTACATCAAAGTAGTGTTCGTCTGTATCATGCATCAACCAGTTATGCAGAGCTAATTTTATTCATCTTATTGTGGTTTTGACTTCATAAGGCGATATCAGAAAATAGGAAGGAAAAGAGTAAGTTAGGGGATGTTGGTGGTCCTCCGCACCGATGCAAACAAAGACTCTCTAGATTTGCCACTGCTACTGCTAATGAAGTTGAAGTCCCAAGTCTACATGATGAGTTCATCTCCCGTACTCCACCATCGCAGGTGCTTGCTCTAAGTTGATAGTGTGATAATTGGTTTCATGTTGCATATGTTGTCTAGCCTGTATTTCTTCTATTTTGATTAAATTGCACCTGCTGAGTTTATACGTTATACATGTGCATATGATATGGCGTTCTGTGTCTAGAATACACTGCATCTATCTATCATACCATGTTCTTACATCAAAGTACTGCTGTTGTGTATCCCGCATCAGTCACTCATGATTGGACGCTTTTAACATGGCAGTTTGATAGTGGTTGCATCTTTCATTGATTTATAAGTTGTACTGCTTCTAATTTTTCGAATTGCCACTTATGACAAGACACTTTTAACTTGGCAGAGTAATATTGGTTGCATCTTTCATATGGTGTCTAGCTTGCATTACTTCTATTTTCTTGAAAATCCTTCTGCTTAGTTTACACATCGTAGCTGTGAATATGTCTTGCCGTCCAGTTTTTCTTACATATTCCATCCTCATACGGTTTTCTTACATCAAAGTATTGCTTGTCTGTATCATCCATCAATGAGTTCTGAAGAGCAATTTTATTCTTTTGTGTTGTGGGTACGGCTTGACATGGCAAAGTCAAAAAAGAGCAAGGAAAATAATATAGTAGGGAGTGGTGTTACTCGTCGGGTGAAACGGAAAAGGATCTGCCGTCCAGATTCTGCTGGTACTTATAATGCAGTAGAAGGTCCAAGTCCACCGGCTAAATCTACAAACACAGTATCACCTGCTCCACCAGCTGCAGCATCCGCTTCAACTGTACCAGCATCTCAATGAGTTACTTGTTCGTTTGCTCCGGAACTAGCCAGTTCCCAAGCTGCCTTCACACCTAACACTACTTCCGAAGCACTGCTGACACAACAAGACTTAGCAAGGTCAGATGAACCTCATAAGCATCAACACCAAAACGGTACCTCACCGAGTCAAGTTGCAGTTGCATGCTCCTTTATATGTACTCTCACAGTTTGATGTACACTAACACTTTCCATATTCGTTGTTGAACTAGCACCACGGCGCAAGCGGAAATAGACATCAGGGATAATGCTTGACAGATTAACAAAATCTAAAGGAGGAAGAATGGAGATCCATTTTGAGGCAGGTTTAAAAAGGCCACGTGATGCTACAGAGCCAGCCAAGTTAGTATCAGAGGCAGCCGTTGTCGTTAGGTGTCATGCACGTATCCTCCCAACATGGATCTAGTACAGGAATGAGAAAGACAATACCCAGTTTAACACCTTCTTTGACCATTTATCCATAAGTAATGTTATTCATCGCAATTATTAATATTGTCTTGCTCTGTCCCATACTTTCTAGCTTCCTCCTAATAAGACTCACATTCTTTTTTCAACAGATGAGGTTCAAGTTGGATCCGAAAGATGATGCAACTAAACAAGCATGCACTTATGTTTTTCAGTCTGCTCTGCGACAGTATCGGTACCACCTTATAAAATCTCACTTTGAAGGCAAGGCTAACAATGAAATTGCCCAAACATCTCCAGTGGAATATATTACAGATGAAGACTGGACAGCCCTCGTTAAACACTGGTTTGATCCAAAGTATCATGTAGGCTATATGTATTTGATCAGACCACATATTGAACTTGTATTTATGTATGTACCTTACAAGTGTATCTTCTTCTAGGCTAACTGTTTGAAGAAAAAGACCAACCGTTCTAAAGTGAAATTCCAATAGACAACAGGATCTCGTAGCTATATTGCACACTGCGAGGCTCTTGTAAATAGTTGCTACTTCCTTATTTTTTCTGTGCCATATTATCGTATCTATATTGACTTGTTCCAAATACAGAGGAAAGCCTGTGCGGACCAAAAAGAACCAGAACCGAACGCAGTGCAAATCTTCAAGGATTGCCACACCAGTTCAAGTCACTGTTGTAAGTCCTTACTCCTCCTGCCTTTGAACTGATTGGTACTGTGATGTGTTCATTTAACTACTTGGTTTGCAGCCAATGTCAGTTACTCTGTTCACTTTCATACACAGTTGTCTTAACGTATCGTTTCACCTTACATGGTTTAAAAGAGATGAAGGATATTCTTTCGGTCTTGATCTGTAATCTAGTTGTTATGTTCACGTGCTCACACAATGATAAAATAGCTTGTTTGTTTTATATCTGTTTGCCCATGATACGAATGATGTCATACTATGTTCATCCTACTTTTAACCATGTCTCTTTATCCTTAGATGTCAATGAATGTGAGGAAATAGACAATACAGTAGGCATGCTACATGGACATATGTTCCGAAAGTGATTTTATTATGTAGTTGGCACTACAATACATGCTAATGTATTACAGTAGTTCACCAAAATAAGTTATGTATAAACGTGTAACCTACTTTGTTTGTTTTTGTCTCATTAGTAACTTAGCTGGTACACTAATCTACAAGTTCAAACTTTCAGGAAGCTATGGAACAAATGATTGAACAACCACAACCACCTGAAGGTGACGAGGCTACCACAGGCACAATGTCATCTCTTGCTGCAGTGCGTCAGTATCTCTCCACTAACAATGCAAAAAGCACCTTCCTGTGTAATTCTGGGTTGGTTGTCAAGGTAACCTCGTCCAAATCGCATACTGAACAAAATCTTCCTGCTAGACAGAGTGATATATCTATGCTCCAGACACAAGTCCAATACCTAATGGACGTCGTTTTGGAAACAAGAATAGTGGTTGACAAATGTCGTCAAGATATGAATGGTTTCGAAACCAGACTATCAGACATTCGCATCGTTGTTCAAGAGCAATGGCGGAAAAAGGTGAAGATCGTGCTGCTCCATCAGATTGTACAGCATGAAACATTAGCACTCAGGTCAAATGATCTGTGCTTCTATACATCTGATGGTGCTTTTATCTGCAGGGACTATAAACTTTATGCCAACAGGCCTTTTGTTGTATGGTTGGAATTTATTTTGTCGTGATACAACATTTATGATGCTGCCAAAGGCTGCAATAATTACGACGCTATTTTTGTATAGTGTAGGTTTATCTTAGTAATGTATTCGGTCGAAAGCTTCGTAGGAGCCCAACATGCCAACATTCGTCGGGCCCATTCAAATTGGGCTAAAAACGATTATGGGCCGAAATTTGCATGTAGCCCACTAAAAATATCTGGGCCTAAATCAGCATAAGCTTCCATATTTTTCTGGTAGGCCTGTGCCCATAGTGGGCCTTTAACAGGCCTAAACATAATTTGGGCCCTCGGTAACAATAGGCCGTTTATAGGTGTAAATATCTCGAGCCCATAAAAAACATGGGCCTTTAATAGACCGAAAGTGAGATTGGACCCTGATTGTGCCAAATAACCCACTGGTCTTAGCAACCGAAATGGTGGCCCATTTACGATGCGGATCTTTCACAGGCCAAAATTCGGACGGGTCGTAAATGCGCCGACCTAATACACGGGCCTTTAACAGGCCAGAAGTTTGGTCGGGCTAGATTATCATCATTTTTATATAGGCCGTTAATGGGTCCGATGTGACGTTGGGCCACATATGGCCCATGGATTTCGTCTGACGTTAATAGGATGAAAATCACAATAGGCCAAAAGTGGCCCAAATCTATAGTGGGCCTCTAACAGGCCGAATGTCAGACATGGCCGAATATGACCCAAATCCTTCACGGTCATTTATGGGCCAAAAGTTTCAATGGCCTGTAAATGGGCCCAAATGAAGCAGGACCTTTAACAGGCTGGAAATACACCAGGCCGTAATTCGGCCCATATACTTAGCGGATTGTTAACGGGCCAGAAGTGACCATGGGCCGCGATGATGACAAGTTTAGGACAGGCCGTTGACGGGCCGATTTGACACTAGCCGTAGGGGCCTTAACTGAGAATGTTGGGCCTTTAGCTGGGCCGGCCCATTATGGTCTGCAAAATCTTGTGGGACTTTAGCTGGGCTGGCCGATTGTGGTCCGCTAAATATTGTGGGCCATTCGCTGGGCCGGCCCATTATGGTCGGCAAAATCTTGTGGGCCTTTAGCTAGGCCGGCCCATTTAAACTTTATGGGCCACTTTTGGGCCCGTCCACGTGTCAACATATCATAGGCCCATCTCGACCGTTGGATGAGTGACACCTGTGCCAACGTGGAGCTGACGCGTGGTTCCGTCGGCCAGTGAGAATTTTACACGTGGAAAATCAGCATTAGTCGTGGCTGTTAGCGGGTTATCGGATCCAAAACCGGACCCGATAGCTTAACGGCGTCCCGTTACGGTGGATGCCACGTGTCAGTCACCCTTGACGAAAGCACTTCTATGACGCGGGATTTATCGTCATGGAAGTGGACACTTCCGTGATGATAATTTTGGTAATGTCATGGAACACTTCTACGACAGCACATGTATGACTATCTTCATTCTGTCATAAATTTGTCATGGATGTACATGCATGACAGAAAACGTGACCTACTATGACAAACACGTATCATCACGGAAGTGTATTTTTTATAGTGTGGCTTGTCTGTTTTTTGATATCTTTGCTATGCTAGATCATTGCACATCCTGGTACACCACCGGAGGCATTCATATAGAGTCATATCTTTGTTCTAGTATTGAGTTGTAAGTAAATAAAAGTGTGATGATCATCATTATTAGAACATTGTCCCATGTAAGGTTATCAAAATAAAAGAGGCCAAAGAATCCCAAATAGAAAAAAGAGGCCAAAGAAGCCCACCAAAAAAAGAGAAAATATATATATAAAACTGAGAGAAAAGAGAGAAGGGACAATGTTACTATCCTTTTACCACACTTGTGCTTCAGAGTAGCACCATGTTCTTCATATAGAGAGTCTCTTGAGTTATCACTTTCATATACTAGTGGGAATTTTCATTATATAACTTGGCTTGTATATTCCGATGATGGGCTTCCTCAAATGCCCGAGGTCTTGATAAGGAAGCAAGTTGGATGCACACCCACTTAGTTTCCGGTTTGAGCTTTCATACACTTATAGCTCTAGTGCATCCGTTGCATGGCAATCCCTACTCCTCACATTGACATCAATTGATGGGCATCTCCATAGCCCGTTGATTAGCCACGTCGATGTGAGACTTTCTCCTTTTTGTTTTCTCCACACGACCTCCACCATCATATTCTATTCCACCTATAGTGTTATGTCCATGGCTCACGCTCATGTATTGCGTGAAAGTTGAAAAGGTTTGAGAACATCAAAAGTATGAAACAATTGCTTGGCTTGTCATCGGGGTTGTGCATAATGTGAATATTTTGTGTGGTGAAGATGGAGCATAGCCAGACTATATGATTTTGTAGGGATAACTTTCTTTGGCCATGTTATTTTGAAAATACATGATTGCTTTATTAGTATGCTTGAAGTATTGTTGTCTTAATGTCAAAAGATAGACTATTGCTTTGAATCACTCGTGTCTTAATATTCATGCCATGATTAGATTATGTGATCAAGATTACGCTAGGTAGCATTCCACATCAAAAATTATCTTTTTTATCATTTACCTACTCGAGGACGAGCAGGAATTAAGCTTGGGGATGCTGATACGTCTCCGTCGTATCTATAATTTTTTATTGTTCCATGCCAATATTATACAACTTTCATATACTTTTGACAACTTTTTATACTATTTTTGGGACTAACATATTGATCCAGTGCCTAGTGACAGTTCCTGTTTGTTGCATGTTTTTTGTTTCATAGAAAATCCATATCAAACGGAGTCCAAACGGAGTAAAAACTGACGGAGATTTTGTTTGGAATATATCTGATTTTTGGGAAGTGGAATCAACACGAGACGATGCCTGAGGGGGCCACGAGGCGGGGGGGCACGCCCTAGGGGGGCTAGCGCGCCCCTGACCCTCGTGGACACCTCGTAAGGCGGTTGGAGCCCTTCTTTCGCCGCAAGAAAGCTAATATCCGGATAAAAGTCGTGTTCAAATTTCAATCCAATCGGAGTTACGGATCTCCGGTTATAAAAGAAATGGTGAAAGGCCAGAATCAGGGAGCGCAGAAACAGAGAGAGACAGAGAGACAGATCCAATCTCGGAGGGGCTCTCGCCCCTCCCACGCCATGGAGACCATGGACTAGAGGGAAACCCTTCTCCCATCTAGGGAGAAGGTCAAGGAAGAAGAAGAAGGAGGGGGGCTCTCTCCCCCTCGCTTCCGGTGGCACCGGAGTGCCGCTGGGGCCATCATCATCACCGCAATCTACACCAACAATTTCACCGCCATCATCACCAACTCTTCCCCCCTCTATGCAGCGGTGTAACCCCTCTTTTACCCGCTGTAATCTCTACTTAAACATGGTGCTCAACGCTATATATTATTTCCCAATGATGTATGGCTATCCTATGATGTTTAAGTAGATCCGTTTTGTCCTATGGGTTAATTGATGATCGTGATTGGTTTGAGTTGCATGTTTTATTATTGGTGCTGTCCTATGGTGCTCTCCGTGTCGCGCAAGCGTGAGGGATTCCCGCTGTAGGGTGTTGCAATACGTTCATGATTCACTTATAGTGGGTTTCGTGAGTGACTGAAACACAAACCCGAGTAAGGGGGTTGTTGCGTATGGGATAAAGAGGACTTGATGCTTTAATGTTATGGTTGGGTTTTACCTTAATGATCTTTAGTAGTTGCGGATGCTTGCTAGAGTTCCTATCATAAGCGCATATGATCGAAGAAGAGAAAGTATGTTAGCTTATGCCTCTCCCTGAAATAAAATTGCAATAATGATTAACGGGCTAGTTATCGATTGCCTAGGGACAAATAACTTTCTCATGACAACAAGCTCTCTACTAAAACTAACTTAGTTGTGTCTTTATCTAAACAGCCCCTACTTTTTATTTACGCGCTCTTTATTTTCTTGCAAACCTCTCCAACAGCACCTACAAAGTACTTCTAGTTTCATACTTGTTCTAGGTAAAGCGAATGTTAAGCGTGTGTAGAGTTGTATATCGGTGGTCGGTAGAACTTGAGGGAATATTTGTTCTACCTTTAGCTCCTCGTTGGGTTCAACACTCTCACTTATCGAAAGAGGCTACAATTGATCCCCTATACTTGTGGGTTATCAAGTATAAGAGCATATATAGGCGAAAGAAGTACGTCGGTGGAGCTACGAGGGGCCCACGAGGGTGGGGGCGCGCCTACCCCCCTTGGGCGCGCCCTCCTGCCTCGTGGCCGCCTCGTGGAGTTCCAGACTTCGACTCCAAGTCTTATGGGTAGGTTTTGGTCCAAGAAAGATCATCGTGAAGGTTTCATTCCGTTTGGACTCCGTTTGGTAGTCCTTTTCTGCGAAACTCTAAAATAGGCAGAAAACAGAAACTGGCACTGGGCCTCCGGTTAATAGGTTAGTCCCAAAAATAATATAAAAGAGCATATTAAAGCCCATTAAACATCCAAAACAGATAATATAATACCATGGAATAATCAAAAATTATAGATACGTTGGAGACGTATCAAGCATCCCCAAGGTTAATTCCTGCTCGTCCTCGAGTAGGTAAATGATAAAAACAGAATTTTGATGTGGAATGTTACCTATCATAATTATCAATGTAATTTTGTTTATTGTGGCATGAATGTTCAGATCCGAAATATTGAAAACAAAAGTTTAATATTGACATAAAAATATTAATACTTCAAGCATACTAATAAAGCAATCATGTCTTCTCAAAATAACATGGCCAAAGAAAGATATCCCTACAAAATCATATAGTCTAGCTGTGCTCTATCTTCATCACACAAAATATTTAAATCATGCACAACCCCGATGACAAGCCAAGCAATTTTTTCATACTTTTGATGTTCCCAAACTTTTTCAATCTTCACGCAATACATGAGCGTGAGACATGGACATAGCACTATAGGTGGAATAGAATGGTGGTTGTGGAGAAGACAAAAGGATAAGATAGTCTCACATCAACTAGGCGTATCGATGGCTATGGATATGCCATAAATAGATATCAATGTGAGTGAGTAGGTATTGCCATGCAACGGATGCACTATAGCTATAAGTGTATGAAAGCCCAAAAAGAAACTAAGTGGGTCTGCATCCAACTCGCTTGATCACGAAGACCTAGGGCATTTTTAGAAAGCCCATCATTGGAATATACAAGTCAAGTTCTATAATTAAACATTCCCACTAGTATATGAAAGTGACAACATAGGAGACTCTCTATCATGAAGGTCATGGTGCTACTTTGAAGCACAAGTGTGGAAAAAAGACAGTAGCATTGCCCCTTCTCTCTTTTTCTCTCATTTTTTTATTTGGGCCTTTTTATGGCCTCTTTTTTTCTCCCTTTTTTCCGTCCGGAGTCTCATCCCGACTTGTGGGGGAATCATAGTCTCCAACATCCTTTCCTCACATGGGACAATGCTCTAATAATGATGAACATCACACTTTTATTTACTTACAACTCAAGAATTACAACTCGATACTTAGAACAAAATGACTCGATGTGAATGCCTCCGGCAGTGTACCGGGATGTGCAATGAATCAAGAGTGACATGTATGAAAGAATTATGAAGGTGGCTTTGCCACAAATACGATGTCAACTACATGATCATGCAAAGAAATATGACAATGATGAAGCGTGTCATAATAAACGGAACAATGGAAAGTTGCATGGCAATATATCTCGGAATGGCTATGGGAATGCTATAATAGGTAGGTATGGTGGCTATTTTGAGGAAGGTAAATGGTGGGTTTATGGTACCGGCGAAAGTTGCGCGGTACTAGAGAGGCTAGCAACGGTGGAAGGGTGAGAGTGCGTATAATCCATGGACTCAACATTAGTCATAAAGAACTCACATACTTATTGCAAAAATCTATTAGTTATCGAAATGAAGTACTACGGGCATGCTCCAAGGGGGATAGATTGGTAGGAAAAGACCATCCCTCATCCCCGACCGCCACTCATAAGGAGGATAATCAAAAAATAAATCATGCTCCGACTTCATCACAAAACGGTTCACCATACGTGCATGCTACGGGAATCACAAACTTTAACACGGGTATCTCTCAAATTCACAACTACTCAACTAGCATGACTCTAATATCACCATCTTCATATCCCAAAACAATCATACGGAATCAAACTTCTCATAGTATTCAATGCACTTTATATGAAAGTTTTTATTATACCCATCTTGGATGCCCATCATATTAGGACTAATTTTATAGCCAAAGCAAATTACCATGCTGTTCTAAAAGACTCTCAAAATAATATAAGTGAAGCATGAGAGATCAATAATTTCTATAAAATAAAACCACCACCGTGCTCTAAAAAGATATAAGTGAGGCACTAGAGCAAAATTATCTAGCTCAAAAGATATAAGTAAAGCACATAGAGTGTTCTAATAAATTCCGATTCATGCGTGTCTCTCCCAAAAGGTGTGTACAACAAGGATGACTGTGGTAAACTAGAAAGCAAAGACTCAAATCATACAAGACGCTCCAAGCAAAACACATATCATGTGGTGAATAAAAATATAGCCTCAAGTAAAGTTACCGATAGACGAAGACGAAAGAGGGGATGCCTTCCGGGGCATCCCCAAGCTTAGGCTTTTGGTTGTCCTTGAGTTTTACCTTGTGGTGCCTTGGGAATCCCAAAGTTTAGGATCTTGCCACTCCTTATTCCAAAATCCATCAAATCTTTACCCAAAATCTTGAAAACTTCACAACACAAAACTTCAATAGAAAATCTCATGAGCTCCATTAGTATATGAAAAGAAACCACCACTTTAAGGTACTGTAATGAACTCATTCTTTATTTATATTGGTGTTAAACCTACTTTATTCCAACTTATCTATGGTTCATACCCCCCGATACTACTCATAGATTCATCAAAATAAGCAAACAACACACGAAAAACAGAATCTGTCAAAACAGAATAGTCTGTAGCAATCTGATTTGTTCGAATACTTCTGGAACTCCAAAAATTCTGAAATAAATTGTTGTACGTGAGGAATTTGTCTATTAATAATTTGCAAAAAGAATCAACCTAAAATCACTATCCAGTAAAAAATGGCAGCTAATCGCGTGAGCCCAAAAGTTTCTGTTTTTTACAGCAAGATCACATAGACTTCACCCAAGTCTTCCCAAAGGTTCTACCTGGCACGAACACTAATTAAAATATAAAACCACATCTAAACATAAGATAGATGAATTATTTATTACTAAACAGGATCAAAAAGCAAAGAACAAAAATAAAATTGGGTTGCCTCCCAACAAGCGCTATCGTTTAACGCCCCTAGCTAGGCAAAGAGATTTCAATGATGCTCACATGAAAGACAAGAATTGAAGCACAAAGAGAGCATCATAAAACACGTGAAAAGCACATCTAAGTCTAACATACTTCCTATGCATAGGCATCTTATAGGCAAACAAATTATCAAGGCAAGCAAAAACTAGCATATGCAAGGAAGCAGAAAGAAACAATAGCAATCTCAACATAACGAGAGGTAATTTAGTAACATGAAAATTTCTACAACCATATTTTACTCTCTCATAATAATTACATGTATGATCATAAGAAAATTCAACAATATAGCTATCACAAACATATTCTTAACACGGTCCACATGTATGCAAAGTTGACACTCTTCCAAAATAGTGGGATTAACATTAACTAAAGTCATGACCTCTCCAAACCCACTTTTATCAAAAACTTCATAAGATTGAACATTCTCCAAATATGTGGGATCTAAAGTTGACACTCTTCCAAACCCACTTTCAATATTATTGCAAATATTATTATCAATCTCATATTCATCATGGGGCTTAAATAAATTTTCAAGATCATGAGAAGAATCACCCCAATCGTGATCATTGCAACAAGTAGTGGACATAGCAAAACTAGCAGACCGAAGCTTAGGGTTTTGCATATTATTAGCACAATTGGCATTAATAGAACTTATAATAACATCATTGCAATCATGCTTTTTATTCAAAGATCTATCGTGAATCATTTCATAAAGTACTTCATCACAAGTTTCACATTCATGAATTTCAAGAAAAACTTCATAAAGATAATCTAGTGCACAAAAATCACTAGCAACTGGTTCATCATAATTGGATCTCTTAAAAAGATTGGCAAGTGGATGAGGATCCATAAACTTTTAGCAAGCGAAGATGCAAGCAAAAAAAGGCACATGGTAACACAAGATCGAACGGAAGAGGGACAAAGAAAAGGCGAATCTTTTCGAAAATCATTTTAGAAGTGGGGGAGAGGAAAACGAGAGGCGAATGGCGAACAATGTAATGCGAGGGAGAAGAGTTTATGGTGGGTACTTGGTATGTCTTGACTTGGCGTAGATCTCCCCGGCAATGGCGCCAGAAATCCTTCTTGCTACCTCTTGAGCATGCGTTGGTTTTCCCTTGAAGAGGAAAGGGGGATGCAGCAAAGTGGCGTAAGTATTTCCCTAAGTTTTGAGAACCAAGGTATCAATCCAGTAGGAGACAATGCACAAGTCACCTAGTACCTGTACAAACAATCAAGAACCTTGCAACCAACGCGATAAAGGGGTTATCAATCCCTTCACGGTCACTCGCAAAAGTGAGATCTAATAAAGATAGTAAAGTAAATATTTTTGGTATTTTTGTTGTATAGATTGGAAAGTAAAGATTGCAAATTAGTAAACGAGATGTGATGTAAATAAAAGCGATGCAATATAATAAGAAAGAGACTAGAGGGCCATAGGTTTCACTAGTGGCTTCTCTCAAGATAGCATGTATTACGGCGTGTGAACAAATTACTACCGAGCAATTGATAGAAAAGCGCATAGTTATGAAGATATCTAAGGCAATGATCATGAATATAGGCATCACGTCCGTGTCAAGTAGATCGAAACGATTCTGCATCTACTACTATTACTCCACACATCGATTGCTCTCCAGCATGCATCTAGAGTATTAAGTTCATAAGAACAGAGTAACGCATTAAGAAAGATGACATGATGTAGAGGGATAAACTCAAGCAATATGATATAAACCCCATCTTTTTATCCTCGATGGCAAAAATACAATACGTGCCTTGCTGCCCCTACTGTCACTGGGAAAGGACACCGCAAGATTGAACCCAAAGCTAAGCACTTCTCCCATTGCAAGAAAGATCAATCTAGTAGGACAAACTAAACCGATAATTCGAAGAGACTTGCAAAGATATCAAATCATGCATATAAGAATTCAGAGAAGAACCAAATAATATTCATAGATAATCTTGTTCATAAATCCATATTTCATCGGATCTCAGCAAACACACCGCAAAACAGTATTACATCGAATAGATCTCGAAGGACATCGAGGAAAACTTTTTATTGAGAATCAAAGAGAGAAGAAGCCATCTAGTTAATAACTATGGACCCGAAGGTCTGTGGTAAACTACTCACGATTCATCAGAGAGGCAATGGTGTTGATGTAGAAGCCCTCCGTGATCGATTCCCCCTCCGGCAGATCACCGGAAAAGGCCCCAAGATGGGATCTCACGGGTACAGAAGGTTGCGGTGGTGGAAAAGTGGTTTCGTGGCTCTCTGCGAGGTTTCTAGGGTATAAGAGTATATATAGGCGAAAGAAGTACGTCGGTGGACCTACGAGGGGCCCACGAGGGTGGGGGCGCGCCCTCCTGCCTCATGGCCGCCTCGTGGAGTTCCAGACTTCGACTCCAAGTCTTATGGATTGCTTTTGGTCCAAGAAAGATCATCGCGAAGGTTTCATTCCGTTTGGTCTCCGTTTGGTATTCCTTTTCTGCGAAACTCTAAAATAGGCAAAAAAAAACAAAAACTGGCACTGGGCCTCTGGTTAATAGGTTAGTCCCAAAAATAATATAAAAGAGCATATTAAAGCCCATTAAACATCCAAAACAGATAATATAATAGCATGGAACAATAAAAATTATATATACGTTGGAGACATATCAACTGCACGATGTCCATCTTTAGAATTCAGGCCACAAATGTTCCAACATAGAACTTTCCTATATCTAAAGTTGTACTGATTCATTACAGACCAAATGAAAGCAACAGCAAAAGACTACCATGCGATGGCAGATCCATTTCAACCTTACAACAACATTAAAGTTCAGATAAAACATAAAACATAATGTAAGATAAATGGTTTTAACAAGGGTTAACCATAAACCCCAACAGAGCAATGATTTAACTATCATCAGAACTGGAAGAAGCAAACGTAGACTTGCATGAAGTAGCATTAAGCTTCTCCTTGGTCAACTTCTCAGATGCAATGCCAAGATGAAGGCCCACGCGTTGAAGAACATCGATTGGAGTAGGAGGCGGAACTATAGCCTGAGCTTCATCATGATGATCCACATGTGGTTGCTGATCATTGGCTTGAACCTTGCGCTTCTTAGGTGGTTTAGCTGCAGGTTTCTTCAGAGAAGTAGGCTTGGCCGGAGAGGAGTCCTTAAAGCCATCACACAGAGCAGAGAGGCTAGCACTGCATCTCACCTCAGACTCAACAATCACCGATTTTGATTTGCGAGCACGAACTGGGCGTGCGGCCGGAGCATCAGAGAAACTAAATGCATTCATCTCAACATCAGACAAAACTGCATCATCCATAGAGCAGTCCTCAATAATAGAGTCAAAGCAGAGAGCACATTGGTATGCGTCGGTCCTAAACAAACGGTTTTAAACCCCTTCCCACGACGGCATTTGGAACCGTCGCCAAGTGAGTGTGGGCGATAGGGGGGTCCGTCCCACACGACCCAGAAACCGTTGGGGATAGGGCCCCTATAGTACTCCTACTCGTTTCTTCTCACATTGCCATCGCAATCGGTATTCTATGGTGCTACGTTTACGATACGCGGCCCATCACAAACGGTTCACTATTATAGAACGTGTATGATGCGCGGCCCATCACAAACAATTCACTGTTAAGAAGATTAGCTAATCGTCGTACGAGTGTCGGAAAGGATTACGAAACATTGGACCGTGGTAACATCGTCGTACACGACAACTATCACACACACTATTCTGTGGTGCAACGTTTACAATGCATACTTCATCAAAAACAGTTCATGGTTGCGAATCATGTACGATAAGGCAACTAACACAAACGTTTAGTTTGCCCGCACCGTTTGTGATATTGTCTGACATCGCACACGCTTTGCAAACGGCAACTGTGTGCATGCTTGCACATGTTTCCTCTCTGTGAACCGTCTCGGATTATGGTGCATATCGCAAACGTTTGTGTTTTACCAACCGTGTGTGCCATAACAACCTGGAGAGCGTAATTTCACCGTAATTTAATTGCCGCCTTTTCAAATTGTACTGGATTTGAATTTGAATTTGAACTTGAATGTATGCTACATCTTTATTCATATCCATCAGGTTCAAACAACCAATGCATTATTCGATTCATAGGTAAATATGTTCAAGAATTACATAAGAACCAAATAAAGAATGATGAACCACAGTTGTATACTTGTAATATTAAAGACGGTAAAGAAAGAGGCGAAATATATTCTGGTTGCTGAACAAGGTGAAGCGGAATGCCCATATTGTGCCCTCCTCCATGCAGAAGCCACGCACGACTCTAGTCCAACCACTTGTGATGGCCGACCGCCCATCCTTCACAGTCTTCATGAAAACATCTAGATAATCATCGTGTTCTGGTAGAAATACATTAACCTTTGCATGCCCACCAATCATGTAGTTTGAGAGGTAATCTTGAGTAAACTGCTCTGGCAACCACTACAAAGGAAAAAGATTCAGACATTATCATCTAACACAACTCATTATGGGCAGTAAAAAGAAGGCTGCAGAGTTCTTACTTACCATCCTGCAGTTCGCTGTTGTCTTGGATAAAGTGTAAACAAATAGTTTAATTGCCATCTTTGGACCCATTTTACTAACAATCTTTATCAACTTCCTCACTTGATGCTGGTTCATCGATATCTCATTGCCCCATACGCAGAAAGGGTCGAAGCACGGATCTACCAATGACATATGTACCTAAAAGCACCAAGTTAATATTAGAAGCTAAACGGCAATTGCACAATCATGTAGTACAACACTCTTTTATAATATGTCTATATACATCCGTATGTGGTAGTCCATTTGAAATCTCTAAAAAGACAAATATTTAGGAATGGAGGGAGTATCTTATAACATCCAATATACTCACATATTAAATGAATTAACATCTTATATTATGGGCCGGAAGGAGTTTAGTGCATTCTTACAAATTATTGGCTGATTAACTGCTGCTGTATCCATGGGTTACAGTTAGTTTGAGCTAGTTCTGGCTCAAATAGCCCTAAAGTATATCTAAACATGAGGGCTAGTTTGATCTAGTTGCATCTATAACCCACCCAAAAAAGCTATCCAACCCAAGAGGTGCTAATTGGAGCTAGTTCTCCTAGTGTATTTATTGTCAATCTAACCCTGCCATCCAAACAACTCTTTGGATGGACTTAGTTCAGGGTTAGTCATGAGCTAGAAACTAACTCTAACCTCTAGCTAAGTTGAGTATCCAAACAGGGCTTTTCTGTTGTTGTTGTTGTTGTTGTTGTTGTTGTTGCTGCTGCTGCTGCTGCTCTTCTACGTATATCTAGACATCATTAGAACATTAATGTAACACTCTTCCTTGTTGCTATGTAGCCTAGGATTGCATATTTAGACATTAAGTACAGTGCATGTTGCTATGTAGCCTCAGATATATTACATATGGCCCTAGTTAACCTAACGAAAAATGGGTTGCAAATATATTCAGTTAAAAGTCCGATTCACCGATTAGTCCCTTAGCAGCCACCGGCCTATATGGTACCAGCTACCGATATCCTGAACAGTGAGCAGATATAAGCCATGGGATGAAACTAACATCAATGGAAAACAGCAGTCGTTCCCAAAATTGTCCTGTGTAGGTACATCGAGAAGCATGTGAAGCACAACAGGCTAAACATCAACCAAAATTATACATGGCAGACAAAATAATCTCCAAAAGATAGCTTCAGTGTGCAGGTTTAAGCATGCTAGTAAAGCAAAACAAGTGGAAAGGTGTGCTAACTGCAACAGGCCTAACATTTAACAACAAGCAAACATAGACATTCAAACTGGTATTGTGCCGGTCTAAGTACACTGGTTATTGTTCAATAAAAATGGAAAGGCGTATTAACTAGAAGATGCAGCAACAAAATGTAGTCATTCATAGTGGTATTGTTGAAACTGGTACTAATGAAATTGAACTGCACAGTCATACTTGCACATATAGAACATCACATTGTGAATAACTAGAATAAACAAGGCATACTACGAACAACCAAAGATGGCATTTGAAACTGGACATATGCTAACTACAAACAACCGAACAATCAAAAACTTCAAAAGAGGCATATGCTAGCTATAACAGGCTTAACAACAAGCAAATATATGCATTCCTATCGGTATGTTTAAAACTGGATTGATGAAATGTACTGCACAGTAAATACACTACAAAAAAATACACTTCCGTGATGATACGTGTTTGTAACAGTAGGTCGCGTTTTCTGTCATGCATGTACATCCATGACAAATTTATGACAGAATGAAGATAGTCATACCTGTGCTGTCGTAGAAGTGTTCCATGACATTACCAAAATTATCATCACAGAAGTGTCCACTTCCATGATGATAAATCGCGCGTCACAGAAGTGCTTTCGTCAAGGGTGACCGACACGTGGCATCCACCGTAACGGAACACCGTTAAGCTATCGGGTCCGGTTTTGGATCCGATAACCCATTACAGCCCTGACCAATGGGGATTTTCCACGTGTAAAATTCTCATTGGCTGATGGAAACACGTGTCAGCTCCGCGTTGGCACAGGTGTCACTCATCCAATGGGCGAGATGCGCCTATGATATGCTGACACGTGGACTGACCCAAAAGTGGCCCATAAAGTTTAAATGGGCCAGCCCAACTAAAGGCCCACAAGATTTTGCGGTCCATAATGGGCCAGCCCAGCAAAAGGCCCATGAGATTTTGAGTATCATAATGGGCCGGCCTAGCTAAAGGCCCATGAGATTTTGCGGGCCATAATGGGCCGGCCCAGCTAAAGGCCCGCGGGATTTTGCAGGCCATAATGGGTCGGCCCAGCTAAAGCCCCAGGAGATTTTGCAGACCATAATGGGCCGGCCCAGCTAAAGGCCCAACATTCTCATTTAAGGCCCGTACGGCTAGTGTCAAATCGGCCCGTCAACGGCCTGTCCTAAACTTGTCATCATCGCGGCCCATGGTCACTTCTGGCCCGTTAATAGTCCGCTAAGTATATGGGCCGAATTATGGCCCGGTGTATTTCGGGCCTGTTAAAGGTCCTGCTTCATTTGGGCCCATTTACAGGCCATTGAAACTTTCGGCCCATAAACGACCGTGAAGGATTTGGGTCATATTCGGCCATGTCTGACATTCGGCCTGTTAGAGGCCCACTATAGATATGGGCCACTTTCGGCCTGTTGTGATTTTCGGCCTGTTAATGTCGGACGAAATCCATGGGCCATATGTGGCCCAACGTCACATCGGGCCCATTAATGGCCCATCCGAATTTCGGCCTGTGAAAGATCCGCATCGTAATGGGCCCAATCTCACTTTCGGTCTTTCAAAGGCCCATGTTTTTTATGGGCTCGAGATATTTACACCTGTAAACGGCTTATTGTTACTAAGGGCCCAAATTATGTTTAGGCCTGTTAAAGGCCCACTATGGGCACAGGCCTACCAGAAAAATATGAAATCTTATGCTGATTTAGGCTCAGATATTTTTAGTGGGCTACATGCAAATTTCGGCCATAATCGTTTTTAGCCCAATTGGAATGGGCCCGACGAATGTTGACATGTTGGGATCCTACGAAGCTTTTGGCCGAATACATTACTAAGATAAACCTACACTATACAAAAATAGCATCGTAATTATTGCAGCCTTTGGCAGCATCATAAATGTTGTATCACAATAAAGGGCCTATTGGCATAAAGTTTACAGTCCTTGTAGATAAAAGCACCATCAGATGTATAGAAGCACAGATCATTTGACCTGAGTGCTAATGTTTCAGGCTGTAGAATCTGATGGAGCAGCACGATCTTCACCTTCTCTCCGCCATTGCTCTTGAACAACGAAGCGAATGTCTGATAGTCTGGTTTGAAAACCATTCATATCTTGACAACATTTGTCAACCACTATTCTTGTTTCCAAAACGACGTCCATTAGGGATTGGACTTGTGTCTGGAGCACAGATATATCACTCTGTCTAGCAGGAAGATTTTGTTTAGTAGGCGATTTGGACGAGGTTACCTTGACAACCAACCCAGAATTACACAGGAAGGTGCTTTTTGCACTGTTAGTGGAGAGATATTGACGCACTGTAGCAAGAGGTGACATTGTGCCTGTGGTAGCCTCGTCACCTTCAGGTGGTTGTGGCTGTTCAATCATTTTTTCCATAGCTTCCTGAAAGTTTGAACTTGTAGATTAGTGTACCAGATAAGTTACTAATGAGACAAAAACAAACAAAGTAGGTTACACGCTTATACATAACTTATTTTGGTGAACTACTGTAATACATTAGCATGTATTGTAGTGCCAACTACATAATAAAATCACTTTCGAAACATATGTCCATGTAGCATGCCTACTGTATTGTCTATTTCCTCACATTCGTTGACATCTAAGGATAAAGAGACATGGTTTAAAGCAGGATGAACATAGTATGACATCATTCATATCATGGGCAAACAGATATAAAACAAACAGGCTAGTTTATCATTGTGTGCGCACGTGAACATAACAACTAGAATACAGATCAAGACCAACAGAATATCCTTCATCTCTTTTAAACCATGTAAGGTGAAATGATACGTTAAGACAACTGTGTATAAAAGTGAACAGAGTAACTCACATTGGCTGCAAACCAAGTAGTTAAATGAACACATCACAGTACCAATCAGTTCAAAGGCAGGAGGAGTAAGGACTTACAACAGCGGCTTGAACTGGTGTGCTCATGCCCTTCATCTTGCTGGTGTGGCAATCCTTGAAGATTTGCACTACATTCGGTTCAGGTTCTTTTTGGTCCGCACAGGCTTTCCTCTGTATTTGGAACAAGTCAATATAGATACGATAATATGGCACAGAAAAAAGAAGGAAGTAGCAGCTATTTACAAGAGCCTCGCAGTGTGCAATATAGCTATGAGATCCTGTTGTCTGTTGGAATTTCACTTTAGAATGGTTGGTCTTGTTCTTCAAACAGTTAGCCTAGAAGAAGATACACTTGTAAGGCACATACATAAATACAAGTTCAATATGTGGTCTGATCAAATACCTATAGCCTACCTGATACTTTGGATCAGACCAGTGTTTAACGAGGGATGTCCAGTCTTCATCTGTAATATAGTCCACTGGAGATGTTTGGGCGATTTCATTGTTAGCCTTGCCTTCAAAGTGAGATTTTCTAAGGTGGTACCGATACTGTCGCAGAGCAGACTGAAAAACATGAGTGCATGCTTGTTTAGTTGCATCATCTTTTGGATCCAACTTGAACCTCATCTGTTGAAAAAAGAATGTGAGTCTTATTAGGAGGAAGCTAGAAAGTATGGGACAGAGAAAGACAATATTACTAATTGCAATGAATAACATTACTTACGGATAAATGGTCAAGGAAGGTGTTAAACTGGGTATTGTCTTTCTCATTCCTGTACTGGATCCATGTTGGGAGGATATGTGCATGACACCTAACGGCAACGGCTGCCTCTGATACTAACTTGGCTGACTCTGTAGCATCACGTGGCCTTTTTAAACCTGCCTCAAAATGGATCTCCATTCTTCCTCCTTTAGATTTTGTTAATCTGTCAAGCATTATCCCTGATGTCTGTTTCCGCTTGCGTCGTGGTGCTAGTTCAACAACGAATATGGAAAGTTTTAGTGTACATCAAACTGTGAGAGTACATATAAAGGAGCATGCAACTGCAACTTGACTCGGTCAGGTACCGTCTTGGTGTTGATGCTCATGAGGTTCATCTGATCTTGCCAAGTCCTGTTGTGTCAGCAGTGCTTCGGAAGTAGTGTTAGGTGTGAAGGCAGCTTGGGAACAGGCCAGTTCCGGAGCAAACAAATGAGTAACTCGTTGAGATGCTGGTATAGTTGAAGCGGATGCTGCAGCTGGTGGAGCAGGTGATACTGTGTTTGTAGATTTAGCCGGTGGACTGGGACCTTATACTGCACTATAAGTACCAGCAGAATCTGGACGACAGATCCTTTTCGGTTTCACCCGACGAGTAACACCACTCCCTACTATATATTTTCCTTGCTCTTTTTTGACTTTGCCATGTCAAGCCGTACCCACAACACAAAAGAATAAAATCGCTCTTCAGAACTCATTGATGCACGATACAGACAAGCAATACTTTGATGTAAGACAACCGTATGAGGATGTAATATGTAAGAAAAACAGGACGGCATGACATATTCACAGCTACGATGTGTAAACTAAGCAGAAGGATTTTCAAGAAAATAGAAGTAATGCAAGCTAGATACCATATGAAAGATGCAACCAATATTACTCTGCCAAGTTAAAAGTGTCTTGTCATAAGTGGCAATTCGAAAAATTAGAAGCAGTACAACGTAGAAATCAATGCAAGATGCAACCACTATCAAATTGCCATGTTAAAAGGGTCCAATCATGAGTGACTGATGCGGGATACACAACAGCAGTACTTTGATGTAAGAACATGGTATGATAGATTGATGCAGTGTATTCTAGACACAGAACGCCATGTCATATGCACATGTATAACGTATGAACTCAGCAGGTGCAATTTAATCAAAATAGAAGAAATACAGGCTAGACAACATATGCAACATGAAACTAATTATCACACTGTCAACTTAGAGAAAGCACCTGCGATGGTGGAGTACGGGAGATGAACTCATCATGTAGACTTGGGACTTCAACTTCATTAGCAGTAGCAGTGGCAAATCTAGAGAGTCTCTGTTTGCGTCGGTGCGGACAACCACCAACATCCCCTAACTTACTCTTTTCCTTCCTATTTTTTGATATTGCCTTATGAAGTCAAAACCACAAGAAGATGAATAAAATTAGCTCTGCATAACTGGTTGATGCATGATACAGACGAACACTACTTTGATGTAAGGCAAGCGCAGGATAGGAGGATTGAATATATACAAAAAAAGACAGTGTTTCATATTCACACGTACGATAGGAGGATGGAATATGTATGAAAAAACAGTAAGCGGAAGGCATTTCAACAAAATTAGAAGAAATGAAAGCTAGGCACCATATGAACATGCAACCAATATCACTCTATCGGGTAAAAAGTGTCTCGTCGTAAGTCCCATTTCAAGAAATTAGAAGCAGTACAAGCTAGAAGACAATGCAAGATGCAACCTACATCACAGTCCCAAGTTAAATGTGTCTCATGGATAAGTGATCATTGCAGGTATAAGTTGTAAGCTACGCAGATGCAATTCAACATAATCAGAAGCAATATAAACTAGTTGTAAGCCAGTTGCCGCCCCAAGCCGGCGCGCGTTTCAGCAACTCGCCGCTCCAGGCCAGCTCGACGAGGAGCGGCGCACGGGCGTCGTTGCTGTCGTCCATGCCGCCGCCTTGTACCGCGTCTCCCGTTTCTGTGGCCGAGACTCCCATGCCGGCGGCGGCGCCATGCAAGCAGCGATAGAAGCTGGGTGCGCGGAGAGCGACGAGTTGGTGGCCAGCGCCTCCGCGTCCGCTGCCATCATCGAGGAGAAGTAGAACACGGGAGGCCGCCGCCGCTTGGGTCCCATGAAGGCCACCACAGAGGCGACGCCGGCGTACACAGCAGGTGTCTTGCCGGATCCTTTTGTTGCGAGGACCTTCGCCGACCCCGCATATACCTCCGGGGCTCCCGGCAGTCCGGTGATCGTGCTGCCGGACATGAGGAACACAAATCGATCGATGGGCGACTATTTAGGCCAGGTATTATATACCTGTGCTGTCTAGAACTAGTACCGCGTAGTTCATTTGAATGTAATGAAATCCGTCATGTTTGTATGAAAATCCGGTATCTTATATGATTTTCGTCGTTTGTTTATATGAAATATCGCCGTTTTTGCGTGAATTTCGTCCGGTTGGTTGACTTGCTGTCATAATGTGTGCGGCTACGGTTGGATGGCGTAATTTGTGGGTCGCCGGTCGGTCTGCGGGCGGCTCGGGCGGCATGGTGGGACAAAAAGAACACAGCTCGTGCAAGCTGGTCTCCAACATGCGTGCCGGAGGATGCATGAGAACCCGAGCCATTCCTCGTTCATCGGTGGCAAAGGCAACGGTGGACAAAAGGGTCGCCAATATTTTGGCTACCCCGGGCAAGATCCAAACAGTCCCTCCCAACAGATTCAAATCCCTCGTTCGCCGTGAAATTTTTCCATGTGTTGTTTTCATGGACTAGCAAGATGCCCGTGCATTGCACGGAACATCAAGATGCATTTTTTTACAAAACACCTGTTGTGATTGACCCATGCAGGAGTAATCCCATTTTGTAAAAACTAATGATTGCTCGAGAATTTTATCGGATAAATGGTATCTCGAGAATTTTATCGGACTCCATTTTTGTATACAAGGCCACAAACCCATATTACAGGTACCAAGGCAAAAATTAATGTCTTCTAACTCAATGTTGCAAGCCACCTTGTTTCCTTGTTTGCCATGTAAATTAATGTGTATTCTTCTCTTTCATGCACATCAAGCCAATGCTCACACTCCCGCATGCATGCAAGGGATAATTAATGTCCTCCTTTGCTAGTAGTACTACGAGGCAAACTCCATTAATATTGCATCGATTAGTGTTAGTGGCCTTGTATATCTGCAAATTGTAATTTTGATAGTGGCCTTGTATATAAAAATGGAGCGAGAAAGATGAGAGATAAGGTGAGGAGGAGTGGGGCGTGGTGGTGACTGGTGGTCGGACTGGGCGGAGGCATGGGGATGGACGGCACATTATGTCTAGGTTTCTATCTCTATAGTCCCTCTCACACACACCCACGTAGGTGGGGGACGTGCACGAAGAGAAGAGGTGCACGCACGGCGCATGTACTCCCGTCTCTTTCCCAACCACACCCGCGCGGGTACACGGTGGAGCTCATTTCAGTACGAAAAGGCAGCCCACATGGTAACTTGACACATGTAATGGTTGTCCACTAGATGGAGGGAGGATCGTCTACCACGGGTGCACAAACAAATTGTGACTTGACGTGTTATGTTAAAAAAGAGGCAAACCATGTGGGGCCTACCTTAGAGGCAAGGCTCTATACACTGGAGTACTTTTGATGTGTCCCGTCAACTCACAGAACAAGGAGAAGCTTGCTTAGTACGCCGTCTCCCCCACCCACGGGCGCGGTGGCTCGCAGGATGAGGTGAAGCTTGCTTACTACGCCTTACGCCCGCTCCCTCGCCCATGCGCGTGGTGGCTCGCAGGACGAGGAGAAAATTTTACTAGTACTCCCTCTGTTTACTCCTTGTCCCTACTACCTTGGTTAGAGAGATTATCATATTTTTTGGAATATATATGTCCTTTAGTACTCCCTCCATTTACTTATACAAGGCCACTATAAAAAAATACATTTTGCATCTATACAAGGCCACAAATAGTAATCGAGACAAAAGTTACTACTCCCTCCTTTCCAGTTTATGGATCAATTTTAAAATCTCTCCAACCAAGGTAGACGGTGAGTGGTCGAATTAATTTCGTACTCCTAGTTTGCACAAGTAATCAGTACACTCGTTTTTTCTCAAGAAGTTATGTTTACTGAGGCATTAATTAGAACGAATGCATGAATGACCACTAAATTTCCATGAACTTCTACATGCATTGGTGAGTTTTCTCTTGACACTGCTTGCATCGGGTGATCTAACGCACCTCGAAATCCAACATGTGATGGTACTACTACTAGTAGTAGAATTGAGACTTATAAAACAGAAAAATGAATGTTTTTTAGATGAGCCCTATAAACCCTAGTGGGTACGTACTCCGTAAAATCAGATTTTCCCAAAACTAAGTCGCTCAACCTTTATTTGCTTGTTTCCCTTCCTGCCTCCTTGCCTCGAACAGACTATGCCAAACTCCCCTGCCTGCCGCGCGGGAAAAGACCCACCCTCGCCTTTTTTTACTTCGGGTTTGTATCGATTGATCGCGCGAAGCAGCAAAAACCCAAGCCGTGTCTTGTACTCCTCCGTCGATGCTCGCTTTCATGAATTCTGTACTTCCTGTCGCCGACATGTGGGACATATAGCAGTGCAGAACAGCAGGGGGATGCACCCCAGTCTTACCGCCCTAGTAGTAGTAGTAATGAGCAATGAGACGTCAAATCACAATGCCGAACCTTCCCAGACAGACGAAGCAACCATTATTTCACACTTCGGTTCGCCATCATCTCAAACCATGTAGTATTGCTTCTGCCTCAAGAGGGACACGCGCATCGCCTTGGTACATCATGACACGTGGGACTGCATGACAGGCCATGCTCCCCCGCCGATCGCCCGGTAAAATCACCTCATTTTTACTACTATACTTCCTCCGTATCGGTTTACATGGCATGCACGTCGTTTTAGGTTGAGAATTTAACTGGCTATATATGTGATGAACAGTATATGTTTAGAAACTACATCCGCTTAATAATCCAATGATATACTTTTTGTGACATAGTAACTCAGATTTTGTTAGTCAAATGGATGACCTAGAACTACGTGCACGCCCTATAAACCGAGACGTCTAAAAAAACGAGACGGAGAGGGTAGTTTAGTATGTATCTTTTTAGATCAATATAGTCGGCATTCACTAAGGAGCAAAACCAAGTGGTAGGCTGCACCTGTCGTGTTGGCGTAGCAACTCAAGCAGGGTCAGTCCGCACACGAAATGGCGACACACTTAACAGGACCCCTTTGGCCGACATGTGGCTCATCCACCGTCTTGTTCCACGTGTGATGCACCAAATTACAGTTCGGAGCAGCGGTTGGAATTGGAGGTACCCCGGTCGTAGCGCCGCAGTAGTAGAAAATGAGCGATGAGGGGTCAAATCACAAAGCCCCACCTTTCCCGCATTAAGCTGGACGGACGAAGCAACCATCATTTCACTCTAGGGCGCAAGAGCATAAAGAAAAGAGAAAACCAATGATGCGTGCGGCAGCTACCTAGGGCACCCTAGGGTAGGGGTCTCCACTACAGATCATTTTTTTTAAAGCGCCTCCACTACAAATCGGCTTCTCCCTCGTCCTCTTGAATAAAACCGATGATGCGTGCGGTAGTAGGGTTTGTAGGAGTACTACTAGGGCGTGCGGGGCCACGTCGTAGTAAACAGGAGAGGGATTGAGTTCAAGTCGACGCCTTAAATATGTGTGGGCCGCTTGGTTTTAGGGGAACGAGGCAGCATTTTAGGTTCGGGGACCAGTGGAGATATAGTACGTACAAAAAATTGTGGACGTAGGTTCGACCGAAAGGCAATGATGCATGGGCCCTGCATTTTGATATATCTGAGGCCGCGTGAAATTTGCTACTCTACTCAAAACTAGTAAGGTACACATGCATTGAACGCATGAGATTTCGAAAACAAATTATGAATAAATACACACTATAGCATGTAAAGCTTTGGGTCATATATGCATGATGTAGATGTTCATTTAGTTCTTATAGTTCATCTCATTCAAAATCAATTAGTTTTATAAAAATGTTAAGATTCATGGGGTTGTGCATTGTAAAGCATAAAGTAAAAAACAAATGATGGCAATTCATTTAGAAAAAATCAATTATGATACAGAAGATTCTAGACCAAAGGAGAAGTGCTTGTGTTTTGAGGTTTGTGCATTATGCTTAAGTTCAACCATGGAGTCTTCTAATTTGTACATGTGGCAGATCTGGTGGAATGTTGATGATATCCAACGGCCAGTAGTGCTCGGGTTTGCCATCTCTGCACTGTCGGATTAGCTTCATCTAGCGACCATCTTTCAAGTTATTCGCACACTATATAGTTCTTGTGCCATAGTTGCATGTCTTGGAAAAAAGCTACTAGTGGGTTGTACTAGCTATTTAGGAATAGAAGATGTGTACATGGAAGTTGTAGTGAAAGAGATGACATGGAGTATCTCAATTCCTATGAGTAGGGATTGGAAAAGAGATGTCATTTGGTTGACATCATAGGAACTTTTCTATTGAATCTAGCGATGACATGTATCTCAATTCCTATGAGGAGGGATTAGAAAAGAGATGTAATTTGGTTCATATCATAGGAACTTTTCTATTGAATATACGCTAATGTTTATTTTCCTTTGAAATTATGGGAGTATAGGAATCCATTCATATGAACCAAGTGGCTCTAAAGCTACAGAAATGATATCATGTTTATTTCCTTTGAAATGTGGAGTATATGAATCTATTCCTATGAACCAATTGGCTCTAAAGGAAAAAAAATCCTATAAAAATCATATCATATAGAGTTCATATGATATTCCTCCACACCAAAGGATGGTTGAAATTGTTGCAGGTGATACGATGGTATTTCTTTGTAGACTCCCCCCCCCCCATCTTTATAGTTACCTCTCGAAGATGAATGAAATGATATATACATGGTATTCTACATGTGCAATTTGGTACACGAAAACTCGGTAAAAGTTTGCGAGGTTCGAATTTTCAATAAAGCTATATGCACTACATTTTGGAGCGAAGGGAGCATACGGCAATTGCTAACACTCATGTGGAAGATTTGTGTGTAGGAGGAGTGGTTGTTCTGTTAAATGACATGGCAAAACTGACACTGTCGGATGCCGATCTAACGGTTCTTACGGCGTTCGTCAGGAAAAGGCTGGTGGCGAACGTTTGTCGGATAATGATTTACGGACACATGCATTGCGTTGATACGTGCCCCCCTCTCTCTCACGCGCACGCACCCTCCCGAGTCCTCTCGCACCCACCGTCTATCTGCAAGTAGACGTCACACACATATGTGCTCTTCACACCCTACCCTCAGAACTTCTAAAAACAAAAGACGTGGCGCATATTTTATTTTAGCTCACACATCACACACTTATACTATTACTCTTGTGGCGAACGTTCTTTGGGCATAGTATATTGTACTCTCACGAAGAGAAGCGATGCACGCACACACTAGTTCTCTCACACCCACTCGCGGGTACACGTAGGAGCGCATTTTTTTGAAGCTGGTACAGAAAAATCACTCCACTATATATATAAGCAGGAGCCTTAGCGCTTGCTTTACTAGGGTTCCTCTCGTTCACTCTCTCATGCTCTCCAGATCTAAGCAAGACATAGGTGGCCACACTCTCTCTCAGCTCACGGCTAGTCACAAATCCGGCCGGACAACCTCGACCGGGGCAGGGGTGTAGGTACATCGTTCACGCTGTCGTCGGCGGCGAGGGAGGAGACCAACGGCTGCCCGCGCGTCCTGATCGGCGGCCGTGCTGTTCTCTCCGAGAGAGCGCCGACTCCGGAGGGCCTCCGACCCCTTCTTCCTCCCTATGGTATTGTGGCCAAGATGCGGCCTCCCGACGCCATCTTTGCCACATGCCGACGACCCTCAGGTATATATTCCTCGAAACCTGCCATGCTCTACTGCCCCAGCTCCCCACTTGGCTTCGTGTGGACCTTTTTCTACTTCCGTCCGTTGTTCCAAAGCCACCTAGACTTTTACTATTATTAGAGGTAAAGCTAGTTCATACAGTCAACTCTAAGAGTTGGTTCAAACAGGGAAGAAAGTGAGAAGGCTGTAGCATGAATCTAGGACTTGGTTCTAAGAGGAAACGGGGGAAAGTAGTAGATACTGGCTACCCAACCGGTCTCTTGGTTGAAAAGACGAAGAAAGCATGGTGGATGGCGAAGGGTGGGGGGAAGTGGACCTATCTCTTGGTTGAAAAAGGAAAGAAAGTGACGGGTGTTGGGGGACAACGCAAATGAGAATGAGCAGGTCTAGATTTCGTGTGCTCACATAGGAAAATGTCGCCGAGGAGATAAAAAATGGGATAAATGCAGACATGATGCCTGAGTGTTTGCCGCTCTCGGCAACCACATCTGCCTCACCACTTTATGCCTCTGTTGTCCCTACGCCCATATCGCTACCGTTAATGTAAAATCACATGAAGCATTAAGCAATGCCACCTAATGTCACTATAAGTAATGGTCTAGTGCCGTCGATAAATTGAAGCAATGCCACCACCATTTTATGAAGTGCTTCCGTCTTGCTTTATTTCCCATGAATTGTGTTTTGCAGTTACACTTAAATCTCACACCGCTAACATTGCTTCATCCCAGTGGAACTGCACAAATTTGATCGCACATTTACTGACCATGTGCTACTCTCATGACAGTAATACTAATGCTATTGTTCTGCATGTTAATCTAGTGGCAGTGTTGATGTGATGTGACGCTACTTACTTAAGGACACTTTCATACTGTCAATCTAGTGCCAATTATAACACAATAGATGTTGCTGTTAATCATACGCCACTGCAAATATCTGTCACTGTTTAAATAACCGTATTTCGTATTTGCGCAAATAGGGATGTCTGTCTCCATATTGTTTCGAGATATCTGTCTCCGTATCGTTTCTATCTACGCAATCAAAAGCACACACCTCAGTTTTAGTAGAACTACGCAAAATGAGATGGCTATCCCTCGTTGCCGTCGTCTAACCATCCGTCTTCCAGGTATTCCTACATTGGTAGTTACTAGGTAGAATGATCAACGCAATCTAAAAGAAGCTGATTCATACGTTTTACTTCCTGATTGCAGTGCAGGGATGAGCGAAAACATCTGCATCCTAGTCCGGAATGCACTTTCTTCCAGTTCATCCATGGACCGAGGACAAGCCGGTATGGCTGCACAAAGGTTTTTGGGACAGGTGCGCGAACAAGAGGCACTGTGGTCTGCTTATTTCTGCAAATAGCGGCGGTTAAGTTTAGTGGAATGCACAAGACTTTCCACTGGTCAGTACACTGCATGGTTCGGTTCAGCATTCCAGCTGAGAACACAATTATAATTGGTTATTCTTGAATGAGAGAACCTAACCCTGGATGGTGGCAACAAGAAAAAACCAGAGTGAACTCCAGGAAATTTAAGCCTGCCGGGAGGCCCTTTGCTCAGAGAAGCCTTGCTTGTTTTTTCCTGATTTGTAAACCTTCTCACAACTTTGTCTTTTGCTATTAACTAGTATACGTTTGTTATGTTCTATGAATCATTGAGATGTATAAAATTGCTTAACTTATGCTTTTCAAGTTTTTTATGAAGCCGAGTTTAATGTGAGTGTTCCACATGAATGCTGGACTAGCTGTTAACGTTTGGAATTTACATTGTGGCCTCAGTTAACTGCATGAACCACTGTAACAAGATACATAGTTGCTTATATGTCAGACAGCAGATTGTTGATTGTTAGTTGGTCGATAGCCTAGTGTTGAAGCGAGCTGAGCCAATGTGTCGTGTTTTGCACAACTGCTTACAAGTGGGGTAGCTCCAACAGTGTTTACAAGTACTTATGTATACGTTGGCGCACAGTTCTCGAACGAGTACTCTATTTCATCAAAACACACACTGCTCGTATGATAAAACTAGTGAGGACGCATCTGTTTCGGCAACAATTGCGATGATTCACGGGCACACAAAAGTAGCAGCAGTTCCCATAGACGGATTCAAACAGAGTACTAGCCCCAGAGGGCTCGATAACAGGCAAGGTTCGGATAATTAGACAGAATCCAAACTACTATTAAACACTAGCTGGGGCAAGTATTTCATGCCTCGATCTAATTTGGGCTGGACACAAGACGGACCTTGCCATGAACATCATCGAGGACGTCCGGCAGCAGCTCAATCCTGTGAACCTTCATGAAGACAACCTTGTGGCCTTGCCACTCATAAACTTGTTTGTGGAGGCATGCCACGTCATCTTTCTGCATAAGCTTGACAAGAACAGTATGCCTCACAAATGAAGGAGTAGCTTTGAACTTCTTGTGCTTCAGTACACCCTGGACAACACGCCTGACAACAGTGAGGCTGGAATACAACTCTTCATTGGTATAAGCGCAAATGGCTTCCAGGATCCAACAGCCTAAAAACTCTGTTTTCCCAGTGCGTATATTCAGGTCATCAACCTCATAGCGAGTGACATGTACAACCACACAATCTTTGTGTGCATCAGGGCTCTAATTGAAACAGAAACAAATTCAGAATTACTTTCCAGTATAAGAAACACAAGTTATTTAAACCACTATGTATAGCATGGCATCAAAGCTGATAAAATTTTGCATTATTCATCACCACATACTTAGATGAAAAACCACAATCGAGATCGGCAAAGAAGAAAATCACCTTGGGCAGCTCAACGGGGGGGGACACATCCTCGAAGGGGGAAAACTGCTCCTGCAGTGCCACGGGGGCTGTAACCTCAAATGGGGCGTTGACCATCTCAATAGTGGCCATGAGCGTATCTGGGGTCGGCTCGGTGGCTGCCTCCATCTTCTTGGAGCTCTCTGACTCGTGGGGATCAGCCTCCCGCGTCTGCTCCAATATCGGCAGATCTTTGCCTGTTTCTCCTTGGTCCATCATGAAACTGACGAATACTAGGAGACCACTGAAAGGAAAACACAATCGCAATGACAATGAAACAAAAAAGAGAGTGAGGATCGGTTACTGCTTTGCAAAAGTTCTTTTTTTTCTCTGAACGAAAATATACTAACATCACGGATCCGCTTACCTTCCCTTCGTTGGGAGAGAATAACAGTGGCAGATGCGAGTATTGCCTTTCTTGAAGACGGTGAGGGAGAAGGGGATTCAGCGAAGAGTGAAATGATGGTTGCTTCGTCCGTCAAACTTAGACTGTGGGAAGGTGGGGTTTTGTGATACGACGGCTCGTTATTGCCGCGCTACGACCGGGGTGACTCTCCGCCTGCATACTGCCTTCTAATTTGGTGGATGGCATTTGGGCCCGCGCGCTGCATGGCCCGCATGTCGGTGAACAAAAGTATAACGGCATTCAGTAGAGGGAGACGTTTCGATGACCTAGGAGGAGCCAGAAGCGGTATTGTATCCACTGTACTAGTAGTAATTGTTTTTCTGGGTAGTTGTAGAGTGTCTCCACTGTACTAGTAGTAATTGTTTCTCTGGGCCCAAGACAAAACAGCCCATCCACCCTAGTAAATAGTAAAATCAATTCAAAAGTCCATATATTTACTGAATGAGAGGCGCTACCCACACCCAGCACACCGCCCCCCAAAAGAACCTGGGTGTCCTTCTTCCTCCTCACTCCCCCCACCTCACGTCAGCTCGCTCCACTCGTACCCCCAAATTCCTCACCTCACTCCTATAGAAAACCCCAGCTCCCCTTCTTCCTCACTACTACAGAAAAACCCCAGCTCCCCTTCTTCTTCACTCGCACTACAACTAGGCTCGTCATTCGTTACTCTGCTCAAATCCGTGATTGAGACACGATGCCCTCGAGGAAAATGGAGTCGGCTGACCCCAGCGCCAAGAAGATGAGGCTCCCGCCAGCGGTGACGCCTTTTGTAGATCCCGCACCCGGCAGCGCGGGGAGAAGCGGCGACCCCGCCCCCACCGGATCCCAGGAACTCATAGAATCTCGGGTGGACCGCATCAGCGATCTCCTGGACGCCGTCCTTGGGGAGATCATCTCGCTTATCCCCACCAAGGATTGCTGCCGCACCCAAGTCCTCTCAATTCGGTGGCACCCTCTATGGTGCGTCGTGCCCCTTAATCTTGAATGTCGTCAGCTATCTCTCTTCAATAATTTTGAAATCCCCAAAGCCATCATCTCCTCCCACCAGGGCTCCATTCAAAGCCTCTGCATCCTGTCATGCTACCTGAGCAAGGATACCATGCCCTGCACGGTGGACGCCTGGCTTAAATCCCCTGAATTCACAAAGCTACAGCTGCTTGAGTTCTACTATTCCCCTGGAAATCACCTACCAGATATCGAACGCCATCTACCTGTGCCCTCAGCACCGATGTCCATCTCGCGGTTTTCCTCCTCTCTCCACACCGCCACCTTTGCGTTGTGCGACCTACCAGACAATCTGGTACTAAACCTTCGACTCCCATTTCTCAAGAAACTTTCACTTGTGCGGGTTCGTATATCGGAGGCCTCATTGCACAACATCATCCACTCCAGTTGCCCTGCCCTGGAGTGCTTGGTGCTTGTTTTCACAGTTAGAATCGGTTGTCTCCAAATAAAGTCGCCTAACCTTGTAAGAATTGGAATTTGTTTTGACGGAAGGCAGCTCATCATCCAAGATGCCCCTTCACTTCAAAGGTTGATCCTTGATTCTAGTTATCCACCGTTGCAAATAACCATCCTCTCTGCGCCTAAACTGGAGACCTTGGGTGTAATACATGATCTCTGTGCTCATTTCAATATGGTGTTTGGCTCCACAGTTCTTCAGGTACTTTACATTATCATCTACACTTGTAACCATAAGCTGCATTTTAAATTTCTGCACATAAGTTATATGTCATCTTGGAGTACACATTGTGTACTAATATTATGTTCTATGCTTAATGAAGAGTTTCTCCATGGATGGCCTATCAATGGTGCTGGATTCTGTCAAGATCTTATATATCCAAATGAATAGTTTTGATCTGAACAAGATTATTGGCTTGCTGCAATGCTTTCCATGTCTGGAGAAGTTGTATATAAAGGTGATAATTTCACGAACATTGGAACCCCGCATATAGTGTACTAGAATTAACCGTTCAGCTGT
The DNA here is from genome assembly GCF_018294505.1 of Triticum aestivum. Classification (NCBI taxonomy): domain Eukaryota; kingdom Viridiplantae; phylum Streptophyta; class Magnoliopsida; order Poales; family Poaceae; genus Triticum; species Triticum aestivum. The sequence goes on from NC_057802.1 coordinate 147,759,693, forward strand.
TGCTCTTTTGACACTCTTTTTTTAGACATTAACTGTTTTCAATCTTCATGTCTATTTAGGCAACAGGACGGGGTAAAAGTTATAACCAATCGGTGGATTCATAAGCACCGGGATTTTCTCACTTCTCATGAGATTTGATTGAAGACAATAACGCTAGAACGATATGTAGCCAACTGTGCAAACACTAGATTTGTCACATTCTTCCTGCTGAATGCGAGGTTACTATTGTCCATCAGGCTTAAGTTTATCAGCAGCATGGTTTTGACGGATGGGTATGTGGAAGAGCAAAAAAGAAGTTTCAGGTGGGCAAAAGAGCTTCTGAACGTGTCGGGCTTCTATTTACAACATATTGTGGTCATAATCCAGTAAATTTTACGACCCAGGATGTTCATTCTATGGACCTGACCAATCCATTTGACTGTGACTGCCAAAAACAGTGCTGGAGTTAGATGTTGTTGCCCTTTTCAACCTGGGTTTTTTTGTAAACCTGATGAACAATTAACCCTCGTGCTTTTGTACAGTTTGTAAGCTAGAGTTAGATGTTCTTGCCCTTTTCAACTCGGCTGTGACTGTCATATTTTCTTTGAAGCAAGGCAAATGGCTTGCCAGTCGTTTAATTTAGAGTGAAATATTGTAAGAACTAACAAATCCCAACCAAGGGAAATAACATCACTCTCGCCGGCTGCTTGAGCTCACTGTGCATTACAGAAGCCAAGTGATTAGCCCCCACCGGCACCCACAAACTTATTTCCAATTAGCACATCAAATGGGTTGTAAATTTTCATAGGAAGGGTTGCATGACCGTGACAGATTTGGATTCTGACATTTGGGACCCGCGAGGAAATAGCCTATCCAAGGTGGTGTCGACTTACTTGCCAGTCAACAAACGATTCTGCCTACCAGCCGTTGGATTGACATCCAACATCTGTCGTGTATCTTCTATCTCTTGTCTTCTTCTTTCTCCAGCCACCCAAACCAAACCACCCCGTCGGCTCCGCCCGCTCCCGCCTCCCATGGCTGGTTGCGCCTCCGCCGCCCTACCGTACGTATCCTCCAACGTTGGCCAGTCCCTCCCTCTATTCCCCCACACGTCCTGTTATTCTCCGGTGACGTCAGCCCCAACACGCACCCGCACCCGAACCAGTCAACCCTCGTACTCCCCTCCGCCTGCGACTGGACCGGCGCATCTTCCATGGCTCCTGTTCGTTCCGTCCGAGGCCTCGCCGTCGTCCTCCGCCTTGCGGCCTTGGTTCGCTCGCCGTGCGCGGTGCGCCGCCCTCTTGCGTTGTCAACGTCATCAATAACCGAGAGGAACAAGGAGATGACTGTACGTGGAGAGGATGACAGTAGGGACCCACCAGCGTCATGGCAGTACGCAAGCAAGTGCCTCTATATTGCAAGCCCAAAAATATGGTTCCTCCTAATGGTTGGACATCTGGGGCTCACGCCATTGTCAACGTAGTCAATAAACGAGAGAATTACACTACGAGCGGCTGACACCAGGGACCCAGCAGGTCGCGCAGTTTTTTTTGAGGAACAAGCAGTTGTTATTTATACTAGTTTTAGCGATGGATCAGGGTAACAACGGGGCTGTGCGGGGTTGTGGCCCGTCTAGCCAGGGTTTTATTTATGTTTACCACATCATGAGCCTAGTTGTGTTTTTTTCTTGCTGAAAATGGCTAGCCTAGTTCTATTTTTTTTAAAGAAATACCCAAACGAGGCCTCCTTGCTTTATCAGCCCTACTAGGCTGCAAATCTTTCAAGACGATGAGAGTTTCATTCGGTTTGCCCGGAAATGGGTTGTACATTTTTAAAACACATCAAACCGGGAATTAGTTTCAATTTTTTTTCATTACTAGATTTTAAATTCCATTGATTTTATCGTGGACAATTATTTGTATTTTATATTTATATAAATTATTTTTCAAAATAGTTTAAATGTGAATCGATATTTCGGGATTAAAAACAGTTGACCGCACCGAAATATGCAAAAAATTCATATACTTTTTAACCGTGGCCACAATATGGGGTGTAATGCTAACAAAAAGAAGATGGGCTCCAAAAAAATTGTTAAGAATTAGCAAATGGGCTGTACATTATTAGAAATAATGCACACGAGAGGAGTGACTATTTGATGTCCATCCAACGGTTGTCGTGCTTCTTCAATCTCTGCTTTTCCTGCTCCAGCCGCTCAAACAAGCGCCGGCGGGACTGCCTGCTCCCTCCTCCCGCGGCCGGCTATGCTGCCGCGCAGGACTCACCGCCCCATCGTACTCCCATCGCTGGCCTAGCCATCCCTTTACTCACCCACACCTGCTGTTATTCTCAGGGGACGGCAGGCGAACCAGTAAACCCTCGTACTCCTCCGCGTGGGAAACAACTGTCGAGTCTTCCCTGGCTCCGTGTTGTTCCCTTCCTAGGCCTCGCCGTCGTCCACCGCCCTGGTGCTCTCGGCGCGGCCTGGTCAACGTGGTCAATGAACGACATCCATCGGAAGTGGACTGTACGTGGAGAGGCTGACAGCTGGGTCCATGGCCGCACGCAAGGAAATGCCTCCTTATTACGCGCAAAATAATGATTCCTCCACCTAACAGCTAGGACCCACGGGAAGGGCTTCTGTATTTCGCGAAAAAAACGTTCCCCTCACTGACAGGTCGGACCCACCAGCTATATCTTCGCATGCAAGGAAGTGCCTCCTTCTGACGCACAAAAAAATGAATACCCCCTGCTAGCTGGGACCCACCATAGTGGGTAGCTGACTTGTGGGCCTACTAAGTTGACGGGGACAGAGGGCTTTGTCAACTTAGTCAATATGAACGATTCTATCTCCAGTGACCGTACGATGTCCATCCAACAGCCATAGTGCTTCTTCAACCTCTGGTCTTCTTGCTCCAGCCGCCCAAAGTAGTGCCGGTCGTGCCGCCTGCTCCTGCCTCCCGTGGCCGGATGTGCTGCCACGGAGGCCTCACCGCCCCCATACTACTCCCACCGCTGGCCAGGCCATCCCTCCACTCACCCACACCCCCTGTTATTCTGCCGTGACGGCAGCCTCACACCTGTAACACCCCGCATGTAACTTTCCATATTTGTAACTCCGACTCTTACCATTTTCGACTATGTGCTATGATATTTCCCTCTGTGGTCGGGTTTTGTTTTTCGTTTTGCATTTTGTTCTTTTCATGCATTTCATATCATGTCATCATGTGCATTGCATTTGCATACGTGTTCGTCTCATGCATCCGAGCATTTTCCCCGTTGTCCGTTTTGCAATCCGGCGCTCCTATCTCCTCCGGTGCACCCCTCTTGTTTTCTTTCGTGAGCGGATGTCAAACATTCTCGAAATGGACCGGGGCTTGTCAAGTGGCCTTAATATACCACCCGGAGACCACCGGTCAAGTTTTGTTCCATTTGGAGGTCGTTTGGTACTCCAACGGTTAACCGGGTATCCGCAAAGTCCATTTGTGTGCTCCAGCAAAACCCCCTCTCTAAACAGCCCAAAACCCACCAAACTCTCTTCCATGCTCTAGATCGTTCGATCACGATCGTGTGGGCGAAAACCGCACCTCATTTGGAGCCTCCTAGCTCCCTCTACCTATTTATATCTGACCCTCCCGAAAAACACTCGCAGTCCAACCCTAGCCCTTCGTCCCTCCGCACGCCGGACACGTCCGCCCGGCGCCGGACGAAATCCCCGCACCGCCGCCGCCACGTGTCGCCGCCGCACGCGCCCGTACGCCGC
>NC_057802.1:147763921-147786441 GCF_018294505.1 Triticum aestivum
CGGCGAGCGCCGTCGCCCCTCCGGCCGCCGTCCTCCCCGTCGTCTCCTTCCTCCTCGTCGCGCCCCGCCGGCCACCTCTCCTTCCTCCGGCGCCCGCTCCGGCCCAGTCAAGCCCGAGCCGGCGAGCTCCCTGAGGTCTCGATCCAGATCCACTGTAGCAGGTTGACTTTCCCGAGACCCCGATTTTCTCTAAGTCATGATATTTCTACAGCATGTGCCCATGTTCAACAGTGCATAACTCTCTGCATATAGCTCCGTTTCGCGCGTGTAATATTTCAAATTGTTTGTCTCGTGATGCTCTACATTTTGTTCAATTGCACCATGTTCATTAGAGGTCATCTTGATGCCCAAATCTCTGTTGCAAGAGTGCTAGTTGCTGTTATCTGCTGGTTCTTAGCAGAACTTGGAGATTTGTCATTTTTGTATCTTTTAATCTGTGCATCTTATGGGCATGAGCTCTACATGTGTTTTGTTGTATGCCATGCTATTTTCCAGTGGTGTATTCCATGTATTTTTGTGATCTCTGTGGTGACTAGCACAAGCATGCAAACTAGGCTCCGTAATGTTTCTGATTTCAGGGACAGTGATTTCTCCAAGTCTTTGTCTGCTGTTATTTTGTTGCCATGTAAACTTGATGCTATAGAGAGATCCATGCATATTTTGGAGATGTTCAGTAAGGATGTTTTGTAGCTATAGTTGTAATTGATACATTCCTGCCTTTGTTTGCAATTATGGAGTGTCATAGCATGACTCAATATTGCTCTACTTTTGCTATAAAATATTTCTGGCAGATTCTTAACATGATATGCAATTTTGCCAAGCTTATTGTAGTTGATCCATAGATGCTATGTATTTTCTCTTGCCATGGATAGCTTCATAAACATGCCATATTGCTGTAGGTATGCTTGTTTTGTCATGCATTGCCGTGTGGTGAGTGCATCAAGCTCACCAAGAGGCCTTCATATTGTAGTTTCTGCCATGCTCTGTTTTCTGCTAAGTCTGAAACCTGTTAACGAAACTTGCTATGTTTACATGCTTGCCATCATATCTTCTGGTCCTTTTTGGCTTATGGTCAGTAAGGGACTTCTCTCATATGAATTTAGTAGAATACTTTCGTGCCTTATTTTTCCATATTCAGTTCCTGTAGCATGTTGATTTCGTGCTCTGAACATTGCTACCTGATGCTGTTTTCTGTCATGTCCAGTAATTTCACTAAGTCTGTGATCCTGTTATCTTTTGCACGTTTGCCATGCTTGTTTGAGCTTGATATGTTGTGAACTAGCCGTAGCTCAGTGTTCATCTTTTATCAAGCATCTCCTGTTGCATTTTTGCTATGTTGCTATGTTGCTATGTTGTAATTACTGCCATATGCTTTGTTGCTATGTTGGAGTGCTGTAGCTTTGTTACTTGTTGCATTTTAAGTGATATCATGCTGTTAATCACAGATTCGTGTCATTCTTGTTTTGCTTGCCATTTGCAAACCGTGCATCCGTTTCCGGTGATCTTTATATCGATTTCGACCGAAATCATCTCATCTTTCCAGTGGCATGCTTGGTTTGCCAAGTTACTGCCTTGTTCATCATTTTCCTTCCGGAGCACGCATATGCATCACATATCATATCTCGCATATCATACATGTTTTACATCATGTTGCTTGTGCATTTCTCGTGATTGATTGTGGTTACGTTGCTTGTGTTCTTGTCTTGGGTAGAGCCGGGAGACGAGTTCGTGAACGAGGAACCTGTTGAGTACGCTTACGGGGATCAAGCTTTCGACAACTTTGAGAACCTTGCAGGCAAGATGACCACCCCTCGAAATCACTTCTATCTTTGCTTTGCTAGTTGTTCGTTCTATTGCCATGCTGCGCTACCTATCACTTGCTATATCATGCCTCCCATATTGCCATGTCAGCCCCTAACCATCCTTTCCTAGCAAACCGTTGTTTGGCTAAGTTACCGCTTTTGCTCAGCCCTTCTTATAGCGTTGCTAGTTGCAGGTGAAGTTGAAGTTTGTTCCATGTCGGAACATGGATATGTTGGGATATCACAATATCTCTTATTTAATTAATGCATCTATATTTTTGGTAAAGGGTGGAAGGCTCGGCCTTATGCCTGGTGTTTTGTTCCACTCTTGCCGCCCTAGTTTCTGTTATACCGGGTTTATGTTCCTTGAGTTTGCGTTCCTTACGCGGTTGGGTGATTTATGGGACCCCCTTGACAGTTCGCCTTGAATAAAACTCCTCCGGCAAGGCCCAACCTTGATTTTACCATTTTCCACCTAAGCCTTTTCCCCCGGGTTTTCGCGAGCCCGAGGGTCATCTTTATTTTAACCCCCCCGGGCCAGTGCTCCTTCGAGTGTTGGTCCGAACCGAGCAGCCTGCGGGGCCACCTCGGGGAAACTCGAGGTCTGGTTTTACTCGTAGCTTGACTTATCCGGTGTGCCTGAGAACGAGATATGTGCAGCTCCTATCGGGATTTGTCGGCACATTCGGGCGGCTTTGCTGGTCTTGTTTTACCATTGTCGAAATGTCTTGTAAACCGGGATTCCGAGACTGATCGGGTCTTTCCGAGAGAAGTTTTATCCTTCGTTGACCGTGAGAGCTTATGATGGGCTAAGTTGGGACACCCCTGCAGGGTATTATCTTTCGAAAGCCGTGCCCGCGGTTATTGGGCAGATGGGAATTTGTTAATGTCCGGTTGTAGAGAACTTGTCACTTGACCCAATTAAAATGCATCAACTGTGTGTGTAGCCGTGATGGTCTCTTCTCGGCGGAGTCCGGGAAGTGAACACGGTCTGAGTTATGTATGACGTAAGTAGGAGTTCAGGATCACTTCTTGGTCATTGCTAGATGACGACCGTTCCGTTGCTTCTCTTATCGCTCTCTCTTGCGTATGTTAGCCACCATATATGCTTATTGCTGCTGCAGCTCCACCTCATTACACCATCCTTTCCTATAAGCTTAAATAGTCTTGATCTCGCGGGTGTGAGATTGCTGAGTCCTCGTGACTCACAGATTCTACCAAAACAGTTGCAGGTGCCGACGATGCCAGTGCAGATGATGGGATCGATCTCAAGTGGGAGTTCGATGAGGAACGTGGTCGTTACTATGTGTCTTTTCCCGATGATCAGTAGTGGAGCCCAGTTGGGACGATCGGGGATCTAGCATTTGGGGTTATCTTATTTTCATTTGGATCTTGACCGTAGTCGGTCTATGTGTGTATTTTGGATGATGTATGGATTATATTTATGTATTGTGTGAAGTGGCGATTGTAAGCCAACTCTTTATCCCATTCTTGTTCATTACATGGGATTGTGTGAAGATGACCCTTCTTGCGACAAAACAACTATGCAGTTATGCCTCTAAGTCGTGCCTCGACACGTGGGAGATATAGCCGCATCGTGGGCGTTACAAGTTGGTAATCAGAGCCATCCCCGACTTAGGAGCCCCCCTGCTTGATCGAATCGCTGGCGTTGTTGAGTCTAGAACAAAAATGTTTTGAGTCTTAGGATTATATATATCGGAGAGTAGGATTCTTTTTACTCCTCAGTCCCTTCGTCGCTCTGGTGAGGTCTCCTGACATAGAAGTTTTGACTCTTCTCTCCTCAAATTTCACTAAAAAAAATTTAGGATCACGCGGGTATCTTGGAATCGTTCCGTTGGTTTTGTGACGAGAACATTGTTCTTGGTGCCTCCTGACATTTAGGGGTTGTGGCAGTGTCCCGGGGAGTTGAGCTCCGAGGTGTGTCGTCACAATTTTATCGTTGCAGTTCTGGAATACCTGAGTTTCGCCGACATCGAAATCTCTTTTATGCAGTTGTTGGTGAGATCACCTCGACGCCACCCAGTACTGGGGCGGGAGTTCGGGAGTATTGCCATAACTTGTATAACGGATGTTTTTCGAAGGTTGAGGTAAACGATTTCCGAAGGTTTCTTGGTTATGTGTTGACGGATGGATACAGCTGGATTTAGGGATTGCTAGTTTGTGTGATATATTTTGTGTCCCCTGTATCCCCAACACCAGATTGCATAACCAGAAAGTTTCGGGAGTTTATAAGTGGGAATTCTAGTAGCCTTAGGATATCTTTCCGACATACGCATGATATGGGATTGGGGTTCGACGTCTAGTGGTCCGCCTGTACACGGTTGGTTTTACAGTGGTCTCATAGTGTCTTAAAGAGTCCTTGGCTATGCCGACTCGGGGACGCTTCGTATGTCATGTGCACAGCCTTGTACATGATGGTGCTGTACGATTGAGCCCGTGTGGGCCCCACCACGAAAACTTCGGACGAAATTTCTATCATATGTTTGTTCCGGCTTATTCTGCAAGCCAATACTTGTTTTGTTTTGAATTGTGATATTCGAGTTGCTTCGAAGTCAGATGTTGATTCCATACCTTTTTCTAAGTGGCTTCTCAACTTATGGAAGTGTGATGATTTACTATGGAATTCATTCATTCATCCTCGTTCGAATGTTTATTGTGAAGACTATATGTTGCAATTTCTATCCGTTGATTCTACTTGTCTATTTGTCTATCAAGATGCTAATGGATGTCACCCTCTTCAGGATGGCTCCGCCAACGCGTCAGAATCCGGATCGCAATGAAGGGAGTTAAGCAAACCCTCCGCCACCACCTCCACCTCCGGAGGCATGGCAAGCTATCATGGCAGCCACCAACGCCAATGCTCAGATGATTCTGTAACTCTTGTAAGAACGCACCCAAGGGCAAGGAAATCAAGGCAATCAAGGTCAAGGCAACAATCAGCCTCACTTCGCTACCCTCAACCAGTTTCTCGCAAATCAGCCCAAGTCTTTCAGCTACTGTGCCGAGGCCACGGATGCCGATGATTGGCTCGTGGACATCAACAAGAATTTTGAATGTAGCAATGTCAGGCCTGAGGACTATGTCAAGTTCGCTTCTTTCCAGCTCAAGGACCAAGCTGCTGATTGGTTTCAGCAATACAAAGTTTCCAGAGGAGGTCGTGTGATCACTTGGACTGACTTCTATCGGGACTTCAAAGCGCACCACATTCCACAAAGTGTTGTTGAGAGCAAGCGTGAGGAGTTCCGCAATCTCAAGCAAGGCAACATGTCTGTGTATCAATACAACATTTAGTTTCAGAAACTTGCTCGCTTCGCTAAACAAGACGTTCCTGATGAAAAGAGCATGATCTATCACTTCAGAGGTGGCCTTAGAGAGGATCTGCAGTTCAATGCTCCTTATCACTGTCCACTCTCAGAGGTGACTTGCAACAAATGTCAGCAGAAAGGTCACTATGCTAACAAGTGCTTCAACCAAAGGCGCCTTCCGCCTCCTCCTCCTGTCAGATCTTCCAGCAATGCAGTGGTCAAGCATAATCCAAAGTCTGCAAAGGTGAACATGATGAATGCAGCTCAAGCAGAGGAATCTACTGATGTGATAATGGGTAATCTTCCTGTTAATGATATTCCTGCAAAAGTTCTTTTTGATACTGGTGCATCGCTTTGTTTCATGTCAAGACCGTTTTTTGCCAAGCATGAATTCACTTGTTCTCATCTGGGTAAACCCATGGATGTCGTTTCTCCGGGTAAACGTTTGAGTTCTAGTACGATGGTTCCGGATGTTTCCATCAAGATGGGCGACTATGAATTTCTGTCTTCTCCAATTGTTCTTGGTGACTCGGATATTGATCTAATTCTCGGGATGGACTGGCTTTCTAAGAACAAGGCTCAACTTGATTGTGCAGCCAGGGAAATTCAATTGACACACTCTTCTGAGGATGTGATTATTTTTGCCGCTCGTGATGAAACCATTCGGTTTTTTTCCCTCAATGAGAAGGGCGAATTGAATGCCATCTCTCAAATTCCAGTCGTTTGTGAGTATCAAGATGTCTTTCCAGAAGAGCTTCCGGGTATGCCTCCTCACCGGCCAGTTGAGTTCGTTATCGAACTAGAGCCTGGCACTGAACCCGTTTGCAAGCGTCCATACAAGCTTGGACCCAACGAGCTGAAGGAATTGAAGAAACAGCTCGATGAACAAGAGCGTCTGGGTTTGATCAGACCAAGTTCATCTCCATGGGGTTGTGGTGTTCTTTTTGTCAAGAAGAAGGATGGCACGGACCGACTTTGTGTCGACTACCGTCCATTGAACGAGAAGACAATCAAGAACAAGTATCCACTTCCCAACATCAATGAGCTATTCGAGCAACTCAAAGGTGCCAAAGTATTCTCCAAGCTTGACCTCCGTATGGGTTATCATCAGATTCGCATTCATGAAGAAGATATTCCCAAGACAGCATTCAGAACAAGCTTTAGTTCTTATGAATATACTGTCGTGTCTTTCGGCCTTGTCAATGCTCCTCCAGTATTCTCTCGGATGATGAATTTCATCTTCAACCCCTATACCAATGAATTCGTCCTGGTGTATCTCGATGATATATTGGTCTTCTCCAAGAATAAGAAGGACCATGCCAAACATTTGCGATTGGTGCTCGACAAGCTCAGAGAGTATCAATTCTATGCGAAGTTCTCAAAATGTGAGTTTTGGCTCGATGAAGTTCTTTTCCTTGGTCATATCATCTCTGCCAAGGGCATCGCTGTTAACCCCGAGAAGGTGTCCGCAATTGTGAATTGGGAACCTCCTCAGAATGTCAAGCAGCTCCGCAGTTTTCTTGGTCTTGCAAGCTATTGCCGAAGATTCATTGAGAATTTCTCTAAGATTGCAAAGCCTCTTTCCAACCTCCTCCAGAAGCATGTGAAGTATGTCTGGTCTCCTGAGTGTGACGTTGCTTTCAACACTCTCAAAGAGAAACTTGTCACAGCTCCTGTCTTAACTCCTCCTGATGAATCCAAGCCATTTGAAGTTTTCTGTGATGCTTCTCTCCAAGGACTCGGTGCTGTGTTAATGCAAGAGAAGAAAGTTGTGGCCTATACCTCTTGTCAGTTGAAGCCCAACGAGAAGAACTACCCCACTCACGATCTTGAGTTGGCGGCAGTTGTCCATGCATTAATAACATGGAGACATCTCTTGTTACGAAGACAAGTGGACATATTCACCGATCACAAGAGTCTCAAGTACATCTTCACTCAGCCCAACCTCAACCTCAGGCAAACTCGATGGGTCGAAATGATTCAAGAGTACAATCCGAGTATTGAATATACTCCAGGCAAAGCCAATGTCATTGCAGATGCTTTAAGCAGGAAGGCTTATTGCAACAGCTTAATTCTCAAGCCTTTCCAACCGGATCTTTGTGAAGCTTTCCGCAAGCTGAATCTCCAAGTTGTTCCTCAAGGCTTTCTTGCCAACCTCATAGTCTCTCCTACTTTGGAAGATCAAATTCGTGAGGCACAACTCCTTGATGCCATGGTGAAGAAGGTGAAACGTGGTATCGACAAGGGTCTTTCCAAATACAAGTGCTATCGCATTGATGACAGAGACACTTTATTCTTCGAGGACCGGATTGTGGTTCCTAAAGGTGATCTAAGGAAAGTCATAATGAACGAGGCGCACAATTCTCTTCTTTCCATTCATCCTAGAAGTACGAAGATGTATCATGACCTCAAGCAGTCGTATTGGTGGACTCGAATGAAGCGAGAAATTGCTCAATTCGTGAATGAATGTGATGTCTGTCAAAGAGTGAAAGCAGAACACCAACGACCAGCTGGTCTCCTCCAACCTCTTGCTATCCCAGAATGGAAGTTTGATCATATCGTAATGGACTTTGTGACTGGTTTTCCAAAGTCCAAGCGTGGAAATGATGCTATCTTCGTTGTCATCGACAAGCTTTCTAAAGTGGCTCATTTCCTTCCAATCAAAGAATCCATCACAGCAACTCAGTTGGCAGAGCTTTACACCTCCAGAATTGTCTCCTTGCATGGCATTCCACAATTGATTTCTTCAGATCGTGGAAGCATCTTCACCTCTAAGTTCTGGGACTCCTTCCAGAAGACCATGGGCACCAACATTCGCTTCAGCACAGCTTTCCATCCTCAAACTAGTGGCCAAGTCGAGCGAGTCAATCAAATTCTTGAAGATATGCTCAGGGCTTGTGTCATTTCCTTTGGCATGAAATGGGAAGATTGTCTTCCATATGCTGAATTCTCCTACAACAACAGCTTCCAAGCGAGTTCGGGCAAGGCCCCGTTCGAGATTCTCTATGGCAGAAAGTGCCGTACTCCTCTCAATTGGTCAGAAACTGGTGAACGCCAACTTCTTGGCAATGACTTAATCACTGAAGCTGAAGAAATGTGTAAAGTCATCCGTGATAATCTCAAAGCCGCGCAATTGCGCCAGAAGAGTTACTATGATAGTAAGCACCGTGATGTGGCTTTCGAGATCGGAGACCATGTCTACCTCCGCATCTCTCCAATGAAAGGTACTCGTCGCTTCGGTATCAAAGGGAAGCTTGCCCCTAGATATGTGGGTCCTTTCAAGATCATTGGTAAAAGAGGCGACCTCGCCTATCAACTTGAGCTTCCTTCCAACTTCGTGAACGTGCACGATGTGTTCCACGTGTCACAGGTCCGCAAGTGCTTCAAGACGCCTGAGCGCACTATCAACTTCGAAGAGATTGACCTCCAAGAAGGTTTGTCTTATCATGAGCACCCCGTTGCTATTCTTGAAGAAACTGAGCGCAAGACTCGCAACAAGTCAATCAAATTCCTGAAAGTGAAGTGGTCGCACCATTCCGACCGGGAAGCCACCTGGGAACGCGAGGACCATCTCTGTTGAGGATATAACCATTAGAGTCACCCGCCCAGGAGGGGCCGGGTTACGTCATGATGGTCCGCACGCGAAGCCCAGTACCAAGCTTGAAGACGGCGGGTTAGATAATGGGCTTAAGACCCTGAGGAGGCTTAAGGCCCATAGTGATAAACTGCCGTATGGCAAGGCTTGTAGTGTAAGGCAAGAATAGTTGAGAGTCCGAGCCGGACACTCTTATGAGCCGGCCGGGACTCTGAGAGCCACTGGGCGTCAACCTCTCTATATAAAGGGGCGACCCGGCGGCGGTTTAGGGACAAGTAAGATCTCATCAAGAGCCAGGCATAGCAATTAAGCTCCCTGGTCATCGAAACCCTAATCAATACCACCTCAACTGGACGTAGGCTTTTACCTTCACCGTAAGGGGCCGAACCAGTATAACCCTCGTGTTCCTTTTCCCGTTTAACACCTTTAAGTTTCCTAGCTGCGATGGCTCCACGACTAAGTCCTTGCGCGAGGACATCTGCCTTGACAATTCCACGACAGTTGGCGCCCACCGTGGGGCCAGCGCACGGTGGATTTGAGTTCTTGAAGGGCAGCTTCGAAGGGCTCAAGGGATACGCTGTGGGCCGGATGACCAAGAGTCGTCGCGGCAAGCTCTACATCGACGATGCAAACTGGGGCCCCGACGCCGGCTCAATTGAGTACGGGTACCGGGTCCCCTTCGGCGGAATTCATGTCTTCATTGGCAAGATTGGTGAGCCGGGCCCTGAGCCGGATCTCTGCGCCGGTCTCATCGAGACGTCTCAGCGTGCACGACCCGCCCGGGCTCTACCTGTCTTGAAGCACGCTTTTGTGGGATGTGTTCATGGAGGACTCTCTGTAGGGTCTGGATCTGGTGATGAGACGGCCGCCGGCTCTGACGGCGAGTCGTCCACAGATGAGTCAAACTCGTTGTATCAACTTCAAGATGGCAGGCTCAGGGGTTGTTCCGATGGTGACAGTATTCCGGACCCTTTTGAGCCGCCGAGCCGGGTTGGAATCTTCATGGCCGGTGCACAGCCTGTTTAAAACCCTGCCGCTGGGTCAGGAAACCCGGTACCCTCGCCGGCTGAGGTGCTGATGGATCTTATGGACAAGATGACGGCCCTGTTGGCCACCACGGTTGACCCGGCAGATCAAGCTTAGCATGACGCGGAGGTGGCGCAGTTAAAGTTAGATCTAGTAAAAGCCAAGGAGGATCTGGCGGCGGAAGGGATCAGGATGGCTGCAGAGAGGGCGGCTCTCGACGCCCAGACTCAGTTGATTCAGGCGCAGTCCTTCCGGCTCACGATGGATCAGAATGCGTCCAATGAGGTCATGAGAAGGAGGCATCAAAAGGCTCAATCTCGACTCCCTCCGGTTTACGATCCTCGAAATCTTTTCAACATGCCAGGTGCAGGGTCTAGTAACCTGCCAGAGATCGTAGTGCCTGGGGCTGGGACACCTATTCAGCCCCAAGTGATGGGGCCTCCCCGGGTGAACCCTGCCCCACCTCAGTGCATGCCAATACCACCGGGTCATTATGCCAACCCGTTGGAAAACATGGTCGCCGCGGCGGCACGGCTGGCGGCTCTCCCAATCGATGGCGACTCTCCAACGGCCGTTGAAACCCGCCGGGTCAGGGAGCTCCTTCAGACAGCTCTGGCGCAGCAAGAGGCATACTCTTACAGCCGGGACAGGATCCATTCAACCCCTCGTCCAGGCCGGAGCCCGAGTTATAGCAGACACATGGTTTCAGCGACCGGTTCAAGTAATGTCCGACGCCATGACTTGCCACCTGGCCACGGCCCGGCTCATAACGGGGCTTTTCACGCAGCAGATCAAGACAGAGCACGGCAAGAGGCGGAGCAGGTGCCTCAGTTGACGGCTTACCAGACACCCCCGGCTTATCCGACGACTTCCGTCGACGTGGGTATCCCTACGAGGACTGGAGGTGTCCCTTGTTTAGTGCCGGCTCTCCGCAATGAACGTCTACCCAAAGACTTCAAAGGGCCTAGGAAGGTGCCTAATTACACGGCTGATTTACAACCCGGAGCCTGGATCGAGAGTTACGAGATGGCCATGGAATTGCTGGAGGTCAGCGAAGCGGCGATGGCCAAGTACTTCACCATGATGTTAGATGGACTGCCCGCACTTGGTTGAAAGGGCTGCCACCGAATTCTATCGGGTCTTGGGCTGAGCTGAAAGCCCGGTTCATCCAAAACTTCAAAGATACCTGTAGGCAGTTTATGTCAATTGTGGATTTGACTAACTGTAAACAGCAGGAGGGTGAGTCTACGACACATTGGGTTCGCCGGGTCAAAGAGATAATACATTCATCTGATAAGATGGATGCCGGCTCTGCAGTCTTAATGTTGGAGCAGAATTGTCATTTCTTGCCCCTGAAGATGAAACTCGGGCGGCTCAAGCGTGGTTGCAATGATATGGGTACGCTGATGGCGGCTCTCGTCAAGTACGCCGACTCTGATAGTACCAAGGACCCCGCTTCAGATGATGAAAGGACAGGGAAGGGAAAAAGGAACGGCAATGGCAAGGGTCCTCAGCATAACCCGGCAAACCAAGGAGGTAACAAGCGTAAGGCTGATGGCAGCATGGAGTTTGTGGCCAATGCCAGCTCACAGGGTAACAACCAGCGACGTAAAGGGAGGCCACCTCCCCGAGCCGGCGGTTCAGGCCCAACGCTAGAGCAGTTGTTGAATGAGCCTTGTCCAAGGCATGGTTCCAGGGAGAAGCCAGCTACTCATCTATGGAAGGATTGCGTAATCATGAAGGCCTTTAAGAATTCCAATGCCTTTAATGGCAACAATGGCCCGGGCGGTGGCTCAGGCGCTGGCGGTTTTCATGGCCCGGGCGGCGGCTCAAATCCTAATCCTCAGAACGGTCAAGGGGGCTTTAATCAGCAGTCTGGCCAGGGTCATCAACAGCAGCAGGGGGGTTATCAGACCAATCCAATGCAGCTTAACGGTGGACAGTATCACGTATTTACCACCAGTCTGTGTAAGCGAGATCAGAAGCTTCATAAGAGGGCTGTGAATGCTGTTGAGCCGGCGGTTCCACGCTATTTAAGATGGTCTGAGCAGCCTATTGTGTGGAGTAGGGAGGATCACCCTCCCCGGGTTGACAATCCAGGTCACTTGGCCCTGGTGGTGGCTCCTCGGGTGGGAGGATATAAGTTCACTAAGGTGCTCATGGATGGAGGCAGCAGCATCAACATCCTCTATTATGAGACTTTCCGTCGTATGGGGTTGATTGATAAGAACCTCAGCCAGTCCAATACTGTTTTCCATGGCGTGGTGCCTGGTAAGTCGGCTTATCCAGTTGGAAAGATCGAATTGGAAGTGGCCTTTGGAAACGAGTACAACTACAGGGTGGAAAAATTGACTTTTGAGGTGGTCAAGATAAGAAGTCCGTATCATGCCATATTTGGGCGGCCGGCTTACGCCAAGTTCATGGCACGGCCGTGTTACGTGTATTTGCAGCTCAAGATGCCGGGTCACAATGGGACCATTACGGTTCATGGCAGCCGGAAGGTGGCCTTGGAGTGTGAGGAAGGCGACGCGGCTTATGCAGAATATGTTTGTGCAACAGAGGAATTGAAGTTTTACAAGGACAATATTGACCCAACAGATATGACTTCTCTGAAAAAGCCGACTACGGAGCATGAGCCGGGAATGAAATTTAAGTCGGCGGATGAGACTAAACTTGTTGATTTCGTTCCAGGTGATTCATCTCAGCATTTTAGCATCAGTGCCAATCTGGATCCAAAATAGGAAAGCGCGCTCATCGAGTTCATCCGTGAGAATAGGGACATTTTTGCATGGAAACCTTCTGACATGCCAGGTGTACCTAGAGAACTCGCTGAGCACACACTCAATGTTGACCCAAAATTCAAGCCGGTCAGGCAATTCCTTCGGCGCTTTAATGAGGAAAGGCGGAAAGCCATTGGAGAAGAGGTGGCCCGGCTCTTGGCGGCCGGTTTTATTGTTGAAGTCTTTCACCCAGAGTGGTTGGCTAACCCGGTGCTCGTGCTCAAGAAGAATGGCACCTGGCGGATGTGTGTGGACTACACGGACTTAAACAAAGCATGTCCGGCTGATCCTTTTGCCCTCCCCCGTATTGATCAAATCATTGATGCTACGGCGGGTTATGAGCGCTTAAGTTTCTTGGATGCTTATTCTGGATACCATCAGATTAAAATGGCAGTTAAAGACCAGGAGAAAACAGCGTTCATCACTCCCTTTTGAGCTTTCTGTTATGTGTATATGCCTTTTGGGCTCAAGAATGCACAGGCGACTTATCAGCGTTGCGTACAGAACTGTCTTCATAACCAGATTGGGCGCAATGTTCATGCCTATGTGGATGATATTGTGGTTAAATCCAGAGAGAAGGAAACCTTGATAGATGATCTGAGAGAAACCTTTGATAATCTCCGGGTTTACAAGATGATGCTTAACCCGGCCAAGTGTGTTTTTGGTGTTCCTGCAGGCAAGCTCTTGGGTTTCCTGGTTTCTAACAGAGGCATTGAGGCTAACCCGGAGAAGATCAAGGCAATCACCTCTCTGGCTAAGCCGGCGTGTGTAAACGACGTCCAGCGCCTGGCGGGTCGTATCGCTGCTTTAAGCCGGTTTATAAGCCGTTTGGGTGAGAAGGCCATGCCATTATACCAGCTGATGAAGAAAACTGATGACTTTGTCTGGAAAGATGCTGCTAATACTGCTTTTGAGGATTTGAAGAGACAGCTGGCGGAGCCCCCAGTCCTCGCTGCTCCGGTTGACAAGGAGCCTTTATTACTGTATGTAGTTGCTAACACACGGGCTGTCAGTGTGGCTGTGGTGGTGGAGCGCAAGGAAGAGGGTAAGGAGCATCCGGTTCAGCGGCCGGTTTATTACGTCAGTGAAGTGCTCATCGAGTCCAAACAGCGGTATCCACATTGGCAGAAGCTTGTTTATGGTGTGTTCATGGCAAGCCGGAAGCTTAAGCATTATTTCCAGGGTCACCCTATCACTGTGGTTAGTTCTGCTCCCCTTGGAGATATCATCCAAAACAGAGAAGCCACAGGAAGAGTGGCTAAGTGGGCTATAGAGCTCAGGCCTCATGGTCTGAAATACGTGCCACGCACTGCTGTTAAATCTCAAGCCTTGGTGGATTTCATCAACGATTGGACAGAGTTACAAGTGCCTGAAGAAAAGCCGGATAATACATATTGGACTATTCACTTCGATGGGTCCAGGCAATTGGAGGGCTCGGGGGCTGGAGTTGTATTGGCTTCCCCTAAAGGTGACAAGCTTCATTATGTGCTACGGTTGATGTTTCCTTGCACTAACAATGCGGCTGAGTATGAGGTCTTGCTCCATGGTCTTCGGATGGCAAAGGAGATGAGCTTGAGCCGGGTAAGGTGCTTCGGCGACTCGGACTTAGTGGCTCAACAAGTATCAGGCAAGTGGGATTCCAAGGACCCTCTCATGGCAGCTTATCGCCGTGCAGTTGATGCCATTGCTGGACACTTTCAGGGTTATCAAGTAGAGCACATCGATCGCAGGAAGAACGAGGCGGCTGATGCATTAAGCCGGCTGGGCTCTCAGCAAAAACCGGTGCCGCCTAATACTTTCTTGGACGTCCTGCATAACCCTTCTGTTAAGGTACCTACAGAGGAAGACTTGGCTGTCCCTGACCCGGAGGCACAGTTGGTGGCGGCTCTCCACATCACCCCAGACTGGACAGTACCATACTTGGCATACATGACCCGGGGAGATTTGCCTGAGGACGAAACTCTGGCCAGACAAATAACCCGGCGGTCTAAGTCAATGGTCATCATCAATGGTGAGCTGCATCGCCGCAGTGTTACTGGAACGTTCCAGCATTGTGTTTCCCCTGAGGAGGGTCAAGAAATCTTACGTGAGATTCACGAAGGGGATTGTGGCCATCATGCCGGCTCAAAATCCCTTGTGGCCAAGGCTTTTCGTCATGGTTTCTACTGGCTGACAGCTCATGCTGATGCGGAGGACTTGGTCAGTAAATGCGACAGTTGTCAAAGGTTCTCACGACGGGCTCATGTGCCGGCTCAAGAGCTCAGGATGATTCCAATTACTTGGCCATTTGCGGTCTGGGGGCTTGATATGGTTGGGCCTTTTAATAGATCCAAAGATAAGAAGACCCACCTCTTGGTGGCAGTTGACAAATTCACAAAGTGGGTTGAAGCAGAGCCAGTTAGTAAGTGTGACGCAGCCACGGCGGTTCAGTTCATGAAAAGGGTGATATTTCGCTTTGGCTTTCCACACAGCATTATAACTGACAATGGCACCAATCTATCTAAGGGCGCTATGGAGGAGTTTTGTCAACGAGAGCATATTCGACTTGATGTTTCATCAGTGGCTCATCCTCAATCCAATGGTCAAGCTGAGAGAGCTAATCAGGAGATCTTGAAGGGCATTAAGCCCCGGCTTTTGGTCCCTTTGCAACGGACGCCGGGTTGTTGGGTGGAGGAGCTACCCTCCGTGTTATGGAGCATCAATACTACTCCTAACAGGTCTACGGGTTACACGCCTTTCTTCATGGTTTATGGAGCGGAAGCAGTCCTCCCCAGTGACATCCGTCATGACTCGCCTCGAGTGGCGGCTTATGTTGAGGTGGATAATGAACAGGCGCGCCAAGATGCTCTTGACTTGTTGGACGAGCAGCGTGACGTGGCAGCAGCTCGCTCAGCAATTTACCAACAAGACCTGCGTCGTTATCACAGTCGCCGGGTTAAGTCCCGGGTCTTCCAGGAAGGTGATCTGGTGCTCCGGCTCATCCAAGATCAAACAGATGCGCACAAGTTATCCCCGCCTTGGGAAGGGCCCTTTGTGGTCAGCAAGAACTTGCACAACGGGTCATACTACCTCATTGACATTCGGGAGCACAAAGATTCACGCAAGTCGGAGGAGAAGACCCGTCGGCCGTGGAACATAGCTCAGCTTCGGCCTTATTACACTTGAGCCACCGGCTCTCCTGATGTACATATTTCTATAGCCATGTATATATCATGATAAGCAATAAAACAGGACCTCTGTCCTTTTTTCTCCTCCAAAGGTAAATGTGTTGTTTCCATTACAAGATCACAAGATAACTTGGAGGTGGATCCGGCTTACGATCGTATTCGAATCTTGCCGTTAAACAATATAATCACCTGGGGGCTTCCTGTTCAAACATAGGTCGTATTCGAACCAAAGAGAACATAGCTGTCGATACCCACTTGATTGGCAAAGTGCCGAGCTCATTGGGGAGTTTTCTTTGATCATATTTGAATCATAGCTCAACCCCCTTTGGGAACCGACGTGGATCGTATTCGAATCAGCGTCGTTAAACAACTCTTAAGGTCATTTGGGGGCTTCCTGTTCAAACATGGGTCGTATTCGAACCAAAGAGAACATAGCTATCGGTACCCTCTTGATTGGCATCGCCAAACCCACTGGGGGCTATATGATCGCATTCGAATCTTAGCTTAACCCCTTTGGGACGGTTCTCTGGTCATATTCGAACCGGAAGCCCCTAGGTTTTTGATCTTTTGACTTACAATAAGTTCTGTTGGTCACATCAACAGTGTGCAAGGGCGGCTTTTCCTTTGTCGACTTACTTTTGATTCACAATGTTGATAGCATGCAGTAAACATTCTTGACGCTGGTAAACCGGAGTTGAGATCTTCACCTCATTATTCGGGTTACATAAGCCGGAACTATACTTGACGGCTCGTAAGTATGCCGTTACAGTTACATCAAGGATATAATTGAGGGCCAGTCTTTGGTGACTTTGTTCATATTCGGGTTATATATATATGGTTTATGATTCTCAGTGCGGTAAGCCGCCTAGAGACTTGTGACTTGTTTTCTATGCAGGATGGTTCAATACAGCTATTCGAGCTTAAGGAAAATAACTGATCAATTATAACCCGGAGGAATAAGAAGAAGCAGTTTCAATGGAGCTAAGCATTCAACACGTACTCGATGGCACGACAAAATTAAGTATTTGTCCTACTCTATTACAAGACTCCCCGAGTCTAAAAGATGAGGCATTGTTTTAAGATGTAGTCATGAGCCGCCTACAAGTCAAGATGCTTGTCGAGTTGAAGCTTCCGGCTCATCCCTCTCCGCTCCTCCGGCTGTTCCCATGACCTGGAAGGTTGACGATTTCCAGTCAATGCCGCTCAAAGCTTCAAATTGAGCCTCCTCGTCAATTAACCCGGCCGGGTCAATTTCTGGGGCAAAGGTGTGCTTACGAGTCGGCGGGACCAAGCTGATGGCTTCATAACGCGGAGTGGGGATCCTCTAATTCTCTACGTCGTAGCCCGGCTGGTACTTGGTAAGGTCGGTGTCGTTCCCAATCAGGGTGGCCACCGGGCGCACGATCTTCACACAGGCAGCAAAGTCTTTTTGGTCGAAGGGGGTGCCGTCTTCCTTCAAGCTGGGATATCCAAGTGCGATGTCAGCCGGGTCTAGCTCTGGAAGGAAAGCCTTGGCCCGGCTCAGAGCAGCTATGGCTCCGGCTCTTGCAGAAGCCCGTCGCAGCTCTTGGAAACGCTGAGGAAGAACGGCAAGCCGGCGAAGTACGTCTGCCAGGTGAGTCGGAACCTCATTGGATAGGGCCACAACGGCCAAGGCGCGCTGTGACCCGGTGTAGAGTTGCTCCACCAGAGTGTACATGGCCTTCAACTTGGTCAGCACATTTTGATTGAGGTTAGCGCTTCTGGGACCTGTTTAACACAGTAAGATAAGCCGCTAGCACTGATGGGAGTTATGAGACATAGACTATAAACTTGTCGAGAGCCGGCAGAATGACTTACCGAAGATTGCGGCGACCATCTGTGACACATGACGCTTTAAGCCGGAGAGTTCGGCGGTTCTCTCCGTCAGAGCCTTCTCCGCCTGTTCGGCCCGGCTTACCAGAGCGGCCTTCTCTTCGGCCCAAGTCTTCCTTTCAGCTTCAAACTTCTTCTTCAGCTTCTCTTGAGCAGCAATACTGGATTCAAATTTGGCGTTGGCCTTCCGGGTCTCAGTTTCCTGAGTCTTCAGGCGGTTCTTCAGCTCAGATATATCAGCCTCAAATTTCTTGCAAGCAGCCTGCACAATTTCTGGGTTATAGTATGAATAATTATTATGCAACTTTAAAGTCCCAAGCACTTTCCAAGCAAAGACACTTGGCACTTGGGGGCTAATGCATGTCGAAAGTTTCTATCTACAAATTACCGGTTCATGGAAGTAAGCCGGAAATTAAGTCTACAACACATTCTATCATAAGTAGTAGACTTGGGGGCTAGTATGGTAAAGATGACTATGCAGTAAGCAATAGAGTGGTACCTCAGACTTCTGCTGTATCTGCTTTACCATGTCAATCTCCAGGTCCCGGCTGCTGTGCACCTGATTGACATAGCCGGAGATGATATCTCCAATGCTCAGGTTGGCGTAGTTGGTGATGTCCAGCTTGGCCCTGCGGCGCTCTAGCAACTCTTCCTTGGCAGAGCACTTAGCCAGCGCAGTGGGTCTCCCCGGCTCGACAAACTCCGTCCGGGTGATTACCACGTCCGGGTCATCGGCCGGCTGAGCTGGGCTGGAGGTCTCTGGGTTAGCAGAAGTCTCCGTGATTGGCTCGTCGGTTGGAGCGGTGGCTTCAGGAGCAGAGACAGCTGGCGGCTCTTGAGCTGAAACCTCCGGCTCAGCCAAGACCGGCTCTTCGACCGGTTTGTTCTTCTTCGCCCTCTTGCTGAGCTTTGCCTGGGCACTGAAAGGACAAAAGGTTAGTACAGAAGCATGAGTAAAGATAAATACAACATAAGATGATCATTGTTACCCGGGGGCGGTCTTGAAAGCCGGCAGGGTAGATTGCATAGAATCACCAGAGGAAGGTGAAGTTTCCTGATAATTGGAATCAGAAGAATTGAGCGGTTGACGAGTAACACCCGCCAAAGGGTGAAAAGGATATAAGTTGGAGATAACCTCGGTCCAGCGCTTCCTTGATGCTTCAGGTAAGCCGGAGGAGAGGTCTGCATCCTTGTTGGTCCGGGTGTGCCGCCGGTTCTCATGAATCTGTTGCTTCAAAAGAAATTGAGGATCTTGATAAGCTAAAGGATGTGAAAATCTTACTTTCTGGGTTACTCTTCGGACTTTCAGCCTGGGCAAGGGCTCCGAGTCGGAGGAAAGTGTCATTACCTCTTCAGTCACCGGGTTACTTGCTCCAGTGTCATCCTGCTGATGGTTAGTATCAGTAAGGTGGATAGGAATAAACAAGAAACAAAACAAGAGCTTACAGATTCAGGGGTTACCTCTGACTCGGAGCTGTCGCTTAGTTGAAGCAGCTCTGAGGCAGTAGGCCTGCTTCCCTTCTTGCGGGGAGCGGCTCTCCTGGCGGCTTTCTTAGCCTTCCTGGCCTTTTTGGCCGCTTCATGGTCATATTTGACCTTCCAGAACTTGTCATTAGCCTGAAACATACAACAAAGATTTCTTAAAGTTCAGATGGAAACTATTCAAAGGAAAACCAAGGTGTTCAGGTCAGTGGCTTACCGCCGGAGCCGGGTTAGCTTGGCAGAAGGGGTTCAAGCCGGTCCTCCCACAGTCGGCTAAGCTCTCATTCAGGAGAGACTTAGTCATGTCGTCCACAACGTCCTCAGGAAGATCATTGGGACTGTGCCGCAGAGGGTCATCCTTCCGGCCCGTATAAGCACACATTAAGCCGGGGCGGCGGCTCAAAGGGATCACCCGCCAGGAGATCCAAACCCGGACCAGATCAATGCCGTTGAGACCGTTCCCCAGGAGAGCCTTGATCTTATTGATGGTGGGGATCAGAGGTTGACGCTCCGCCTGAGATAATTTGTCTGGCAGAGGGTGATTTGGTTCCAAACGCACGGCACGAAAGCCGGTCAGAGGGCTCTCGTCAGCCGGAGAAGTATCCTGGCAGTAGAACCACGTCTGGTTCCAGTCCTTTGGGTGGCTTGGCGGCTCAGCGTAAGGAAAAAGGCAATCTCTCCGTCGTTGAATGGAGATTCCACCAAGTTCCAGACTCGGCCCGTTGGCGCACTCGTTCTGGCGGTTCAGATAGAACAGCTCCCTAAAAAGCAGTAGGCTGGGCTCTTCTCCAAGATAGACTTCGCAGAATACTTGGAAATTGCATATATTTGACACGGAATTGGGTCCTATGTCTTGTGGCCGCAGATCAAAGAAGTTCATAACATCCCTAAAGAATTTTGATCCGAGCGGTGCGAAGCCCCGGCTCATGTGATCAGCAAATATAACCACCTCACCATCTCTGGGTTGAGGTCTCTCCTCCGACGGGTCAGGGGCACGATAAGACATGATTTCCTTCTTGGGCAAGTAACCCGTCTTTACGAAATCAGTTAAGGTATCGTCGGTGACATTGGACCTCATCCAGTTGCACGTGATGGGTGCCTTGGGAGCTTTGGGAGGCATTGTGAAAGATGAAGCCTATGACAAAAGGAAAATGTTCGGTTCAATTATAAGCCGGCAGACGTTTATAGTTTAATGTTCAAATGGCGGCTTATGAGAGGGGCCTAATGACATATGGTTAAGTGCATCGGGTTATCTAAGCCGCTGAAGGCATCGAGAGTAATTCAAATTGTCTACAGCTTTATCATAAATGAGCCGGAAAATTTTACGGCGCGTGGCTTCTTTTGAGCCAGAAATGTAAGCCGCCATAGCTCAGCAGATGCAGTTTTTTACTAAGTGTGGTGAAAACAAGTTTCACAGATCGCCGTAATTATTTTGGATCAAAACGGTCGGCTAAAGAGAAAATTTTCTAGACCTAGCACTGACGCAGAAGAAGTTCGAGGGTTTGAACGGAACCTTTATGCAATGAAAGGGGATCTATGTACATTGGGAATGGGAGTGAAACAGCTACCGCAGCAGTTCTGTACAGTCTAAAGATTAAGAAAAGGTGGTAATAATGAAATCTATCAAGAAGCTCGCGATGAACGGCGATGAACACGGGAAGAACAGGAAAGAACCCTAATGCAGATCTATTCTACGGAGTGACAAGGGCTTACGGGTGCTGGGGAGTCGCGGAGATCGCCGTCGTTTCTCTGGTCACGTCAGGTTGATGCAGCGGCCGGAGTCGGGGAAGACTAGGAGACCCGCGGCGGCGGCGGCAGTGGAGCTCGGGCGACAGCACAGTAGCGAGAGGAGGAAGAAGATGGAGGCGACGAGTGACTGGAGGCTCATTGGGCCGGGCTATTTATAAGACGAGGCTCATAAGTGGGCGCGAGAAACGAGGAGGTCACGGCGTGATTATCTCACCACAAAAATGCCTCGATTTTCGGGATGGCCTTTAAAGATAAGATCCGTTGAGGATATGGTGGAATAAAAAAATGGACTTAATGGAAGATGACGTCATGGCGGGTTACCAGGAATCCAGAAGATGACGTCACGGCGGGTTATAGCCTTCACGCGACCATAAGCCGGAAGATTTTTTCTCTCAAAAGAATTGAAGATTGACATGAACCGGTTCAAATCAATCTGGGGCCTAATGTTGAGGATATAACCATTAGAGTCACCCGCCTAGGAGGGGCCGGGTTACGTCATGATGGTCCGCACGCGAAGCCCAGTACCATGCTTGAAGACGGCGGGTTAGATAATGGGCTTAAGACCCGAAGGAGGCTTAAGGCCCATAGTGATAAACCGCCGTATGGCAAGGCTTGTAGTGTAAGGCAAGAATAGTTGAGAGTCCGGGCCTGACACTCTTATGAGCCGGCCAGGACTCTGAGAGCCGCTGGGCGTCAACCTCTCTATATAAAGGGGCGACCCAGCGGCGGTTTAGGGACAAGTAAGATCTCATCGAGAGCCAGGCATAGCAATTAAGCTCCCTGGTCATCGAAACCCTAATCAATACCACCTCAACTGGACGTAGGCTTTTACCTTCACCGTAAGGGGCCGAACCAGTACAACCCTCGTGTTCCTTGTCCCGCTTAACCCCTTTAAGTTTCCTAGCTGCGATGGCTCCACGACTAAGTCCTTGCGCGAGGACATCTGCCGTGACAATTCCACGACAATCTCCGTTCCGAAGATCCGGAGTTCTTTCAGTCCTAGATCTCGGGACGAGATCCTCTCTTAGTGGTGGAGTGTTGTAACACCCCGCATGTAACTTTCCATATTTGTAACTCCGACTCTTGCCATTTTCGGCTATGTGCTATGATATTTCCCTCCGTGGTTGGGTTTTGTTTTTCGTTTTGCATTTTGTTCTTGTCATGCATTTCATATCATGTCATCATGTGCATTGCATTTGCATACGTGTTCGTCTCATGCATCCGAGCATTTTCCCCGTTGTCCGTTTTGCAATCCGGCGCTCCTATCTCCTCCGGTGCACCCCTTTTGTTTCCTTTCATGAGCGGGTGTCAAACATTCTCGGAATGGACCGAGGCTTGTCAAGTGGCCTTAGTATACCACCCGGAGACCACCGGTCAAGTTTCGTTCCATTTGGAGGTCGTTTGGTACTCCAACGGTTAACCGGGTATCCGCAAAGTCCATTTGTGTGCTCCAGCAAAACCCCCTCTCTAAACAGCCCAAAACCCACCAAACTCTCTTGCATGCTCTAGGTCGTTTGATCACGATCGTGTGCGCGAAAACCGCACCTCATTTGGAGCCTCCTAGCTCCCTCTACCTATTTATATGTGACCCTCCCGAAAAACACTCGCAGTCCAACCCTAGCCCTTCGTCCCTCCGCGCGCCGGACACGTCTGCCCGGCGCCGGACGAAATCCCCGCACCGCCGCCACCACGTGTCGTCGCCGCCCGCGCCCGTACGTCGCGGCCCGTCGGCCCGTTCG